>NC_000070.6:45286163-45343663 GCF_000001635.26 Mus musculus
TTATATATCAGACAATAAAT
Source organism: Mus musculus (assembly GCF_000001635.26). Taxonomy (NCBI): domain Eukaryota; kingdom Metazoa; phylum Chordata; class Mammalia; order Rodentia; family Muridae; genus Mus; species Mus musculus. The sequence continues at coordinate 45,286,184 of NC_000070.6, forward strand.
AAATAGTAAATAAAAATAAAAAAGTCGCCGGGCAGTGGTGGCACATGCCTTTAATCCCAGCACTTGGGAGGCAGAGACAGGCAGATTTCTGAGTTCGAGCCCAGCCTGGTCTACAGAGTGAGTTCCAGGACAGCCAAGGCTACACAGAGAAACCCTGTCTCGGAAAAAAAATAATAAAAAATTTTAAAAGTCCCAAGAAGTCGGGAATTGTTGGTTTTGGTTCCTCTGTTACATATATTTGGCACTAACCTATGCAAACAGGTGGCTGTGTGTGTGTGATGAATAGATTCTACCCTCCAAGGCAGCATCTGGTTCTTGACTGCCTCTCTGCTGCAAGCACAGCTTGCCACTAGGTGGTGGCAGTATCCCTAGCGCAATGGTCCTCAACCTTCTTACTGCTGCCACACTTTAATACAATTCTTCATGTTAGGGTGACCACCAACCATAAAATTATTTTGTTGCTACTTCATGTTGAGGGTTATCCTGTGTTGTGTCTGAAACTACACCCCAGAATCTTGCACCCTGTTTCCATTTTTAATATAAGGCAAGGAGTCAAAAGTTGTCATTACTAGAACAATATTAGAACAGAAGAAATACTATCAATACTTCCCTCATACTGGCCCCAGCTGATCAAGGGACTTCTTGCCCACCATGGATGTGAACAAGCTGCTTAAACTCTTCATGTTTCAGATTTTCTCTTTGTACATGAAAAGACTCATATTGTCCACTTGAAAGAGGTATAAACCCAGGAGACGGTAAATTGTCAGTGAGTATTGGTAACAAAGCTCTGTCCCCACCCCTGACACACACACACACACACACACACACACACACAGCCTTTCCACATCCAGACAAACTTGTCTCAAGATTTCTTTGGGACACCTATTGCTCTGGCTTCTCCTGTCTGGTCAAACGTGGCGTGGTTTGGTGGCTCACTTTGGACTGTCAGAGGTCATCAAAGAGGTTGGGAGGTTGACACTCTGCTCTGTAAGGCGCCCTAATGCCTCGCCTTGCCCAGCAAAAGCAGGATCCGTGAGGACCCACTCCCTATGCTCTCTCCAGGTGGAAGGGAGGCCACCTCAGCCACGAGAGGAACACATGTCCCTCCCATCCCACCCCCAGCCACGTGTCACCTAGTAAGGCGGTAATCAGTTCCTGTGCCCAGAGAGGATTTGTTTCCTCAGGATAGTGTTTCTTATAAAGCTCCAAATAAACATTAAGCTCTGGCATGTAACTTGGAAGTGATTTCATGGCTAAAAAGGAGCAGGACACCAGGCTAAAAGCAAGTTGGATGGTGTGAAAGAGGACTTGGAACTTTTGCCAGGAAGATCCAAACTGCTTATTGCTATGGACAGGGTCTCAACCTTCACCAGTGAGACTTCACTAAAGGCTGGGTCCCGATTGGTCCAAACCATATTTGAATCCAATTAACTAAAACCTACAGTATGCCAGAAACCTTATGCAGATAGTTATATGCAGATAGAATACTTTTGTTTGTTTTTTTGAGACAAGGTTTCTCTGTTGTAGCCCTGGCTGTCCTGGAGCACGATCTGTAGACCAGGCTGGCCTTGAGCTCAGAGATCTGCCTGCCTCTGCCTCTGCCTCCACAGAGCTGGGATTAAAGGCCCACCACTGCCCCGATGAATACTTTGTAAAATATAACTGTTTACATTGTTGCACATGTGTAATAGTTTTGTGAGAGACAGATATTGACAGGAGGAAGAAGAGCCAGGCTTGCAGCTGAGGCAGGCAGCAAAGCAGCTCCGCCTTCCTTTGGTTGCTATTCTTTTTCTCTGTGGTTCCTGTAAGGAAGAGTAAGGTCCAGAAATGGTAGGAACATTGCTAACTGAGAAGCTAAAGCGCAGGGAAGGCATTCTGTCTGGTACTTTCATTGATACATTCCTTTGTGATGCAGGCAAGATGAGCATCCTGTTTTCAAAGGTGCTTGATGGAGGTTGGACGACCAGAGTTGGAGAATGACAAAGCTCCGGGTCACCACAACAAAGGCAGGGTGAGATTTGTGAGGAGAAAGGAATCAAGGAATGTTTCTGTAAGAGGCAGCACTGGGTGTCAGAAAGCATTTGTTGGCTGCCGTTTGTAAGGCCATGAGATCTGGTAGGATTTAGATGTCAAGAGAGAAAAAATTCATTCTGTCAACCAGAGTCTTCTACGCAGTGACAACAGGTGAAACACTGGGCACAGTAAGCATGGGCCCCCTAAGGGACTTCTCCCTCTCTTTTTGGACAGAATCTAACCATGTAGCTTTGGCTATCCTGAAACTCACTATGCAGATCAGGCTGGCCTCAAACTCACAGAGATCTGCCTGCCTCTGCCCCCTCCCCCCAAGAGTGAGGACTAAAGGCATGTGCCACACACAGCTCTCAAGGGACATGAATTAGTAGGGAAGACAAAAATTACAGACATGGAAACATCTTTTTAAAAAGATGTCAAGACCAAAAAATAATCCAGCCTTACCTGATATGACCAGAAAAGGGTTTTCTGAATGGAGACTGTTTAAGCTGATTCTTAGAGAGTAAGAATCATGGCTGGAGAGATGGCCCGGTGGTTAAGTGCACTTGCTGCTCTCACAGAGAAACAGCATTCTCTCCCCAGCTGTAATTCCAGTTCTTGGGGATGGGTCACCCTCTTCTGACCTCCATGGCTGCCTGCATGTACTTAGTACACAGATATACAGGCACACATAGTCATATAAATGTTTTAAAAGGTAACAATCATTAAAAAAAAAAACAGCTGTAATAATAGGAGAGGAAATAGAATGTGCTTAAAGCACTGAGAGACCAGAGCATTTAGAACTGAGGAGGTACAGGGCCAGGTGCTGCAAGGCCTTGGGGATAGGGTTGGGTTTTACTATACCCAGGCACCACGGGAAACTGCTGAAGCATCTTTGGGTTGCGTGGGCAGGGCCATTGATGGAAGTGGAGGCAGTCGGAAAGGCAGCAACACCAGAGAGGATGGCGAGGATGGTGTCTTTATTTGTGGGAGACTCGAAATGACACCTGAGCGTGAAGGTGGAGAGGAGTGCACTAGGGCTGAATAGGAGGCAAAGGGACTGATGATGGTTGTGAGATGACATCTAAAAGCACCATCGAAGGCCATGTGACCCGCTTTGCAAGTTGCACCCAAAGCATGCCCGCAGAGGCGAGATGGATCATATAAGAAAAAAAGATGTTTGTGTTAGCCTTTAAAAAGCAACACACACAGCCGGGCGTGGTGGCGCACGCCTTTAATCCCAGCACTCGGGAGGCAGAGGCAGGCAGATTTCTGAGTTCGAGGCCAGCCTGGTCTACAAAGTGAGTTCCAGGATAGCCAGAGCTATACAGAGAAACCCTGTCTCAAAAAACCAAAAAAAAAAAAAAAAAAAAAAAACCAAAAAAAAAAAAAAATCAACACACACACACACAAAACAAAAAACAAAACAAAACAAAAAACATTCGGCATGGTGGAACACACAACTATATCGAATTTGAGGTCAATCTGGGTTGCATTATAAGACCCTGGGTTTTTTGTTTGTTGTTTGTTTTGTTTTGTTTTTAATTAGATTAACATATGGACTGGGAGGAGTTGTGCCAAGAAAAGTCCACAGGAGAAAATAGTGCACCAAGAAGGAGTGCAACCAGACTTCAGGTTCTTAAAATTTCAGGCTCATTTATTATAGGGTCTCTCTGAAAGAACACGACACCTAGCAGTGCAGAGTTAGCGGAAAGTGGCAGATAGCCTATAACAGCACAAGGCTGTGGGTCGAACGCTAGAGACATGGCTCGGCAGTTAAGAGCATTGGTTGCTGTATTAGTCAGGGTTCTCTAGAGTCACAGAAGTTATGGATAGTCTCTAGATAGTAAAGGAATTTATTGATGACTTATAGTCGGCAGCCCAATTCCCAACAATTGTTCAGTCGCAGCTGTGAATGGAAGTCCAAGGATCTAGCAGTTACTCAGTCTCACGCAGCAAGCAGGCGAAGGAGCAAGAGCAAGAGCTAGACTCCCTTCTTCCAATGTCCTTATATTGTCTCCAGCAGAAGGTGTAGCCCAGATTAAAGGTGTGTCCCACCACACCTTTAATCCCAGATGAAAGGCGTAGCCCAGATTAAAGGTGTGTTCCTTAAACTCGGAGATTCAATCTTCTGGAATCCATAGCCACTATGGCTCAAGATCTTCAAACCAAGATCCAGATAAGGATCTCCAAGCCTCCAGATAAGGGTCACTGGTGAGCCTTCCAATTCCGGATTGTAGTTCATTCCAAATATTGTCAAGTTGACAACCAGGAATAGCCACTACAATCCACCCCTTGTCAACTTGACACAAATAATATCTTATGTTCACATGAAACAATAACAAGGTTGTGAATACGCCTAACATGATATAACTATCCCTCGTACAATCGCAAACGCATTAGTAAATTTACAATGGGGCATTCATATTACTTTATAATCCTCTTTTCTGCAACTGGTTACGTGGCCTTAATTGGTATTTATAACTACCTTCCTCTACTACCCATTCTGTATTTCCTTCTCCTTCAGCCAGCACCTCAGCAGGTCTTGGCTCTTTTCCTGGAGGATTGACCCATACCTTCATTCCTGATGGGTCTGCGTCCTTTGTCATCCTGCTTGGATTAGGCTGTTGTAGTTTCCCATTGACTTTAATCACAGGACATGGTAGTACTAAGAGACGCCCTAAGGGATCTCCTACACTCCAGACATAATCTTGCTTACCACCATTGTGAAGAGGTAATCCAATTTCCCCATGGTAATCTGGATCTATCACCCCTCCTAACACTGTTATTCCTTTTTTAGCCTGTTGGTTTAAGGGCATTAGAAGCCCAAAATGACCAGGGGGAAGTCTGAGCTTCCAGTTCAATGGAATGTTTGTTGTAGCTCCTGGTAGGAGCACTCCCCTCTCTGGAGCCAAAACTTCTAAGCCAGCAGAACCTAGAGATATGGGGACAGGAAGCAAAAATTTTCCAAGAGGGTCACTAGGAGTGATAGTAAGTGGAACTATTCCGTTTTCCACCCCTTGATTCCTGGACCCATGAATCCTGGCTATGGGTGAAACTGTACCATATATCGAGCGCTGATTCAAAGCATATACTGCCTTCTGAAGAACTCTACCCCAGCCTTCCAAGCTGTTACCACCTAATTGGCGCTGTAACTGCGTCTTCAAAAGGCCATTCCATCTTTCTATCAGACCAGCTGCTTCAGGATGATGGGGAATGTGGTAAGACCAATGAATTCCATGATCGTGGGCCCACTGTCGTACTTCTCTGGCTGTGAAATGAGTTCCTTGGTCAGAAGCAATACTGTGTGGAATACCATGACCATAAATAAGGCATTCTGTCAGTCCGTGAATGGTGGTTTTAGCAGAGGCATTACGTGCAGGAAAGGCAAATCCATAACCAGAATAAGTATCTACTCCAGTAAGAACAAAACGCTGTCCTTTCCACGAAGGAAGTGGTCCAATGTAGTCAACCTGCCACCAGGTTGCTGGCTGGTCACCTCGAGGAATGGTGCCATATCTGGGGCTCAGTGTTGGTTTCTGCTGTTGGCAGATGTGGCAATCAGCAGCAGCTGTAGCCAGGTCAGCCTTGGTGAGTGGAAGCCCGTGTTGCTGAGCCCAAGCATAACCTCCATCTCGACCACCATGGCCACTTTGTTCATGTGCCCATTGAGCAATGACAGGGATGGCTGGGGAGAGAGGCTGACTGTCCACAGAACGGGTCATCTTATCCACTTGATTATTGAACTCCTCCTCAGCTGAAGTCACCTTTTGGTGAGCATTTACATGGGACACAAATATCTTCACATCCTTTGCCCATTTGGAGAGATCTATCCACATACTTCTTCCCCAGATGTCTTTCTCACCAATTTTCCAATTGTGATCTTTCCAAGTCCCTGACCATCCAGCCAATCCATTGGCTACAGCCCATGAGTTGGTGAATAATCGTACATCTGGCAATTTCTTCTTGCAAACAAACTGTAATACCATGTGTACTGCCCGAAGTTCTGCCCACTGTGAAGATTTCCCTTCACCTGTGTCTTTCAAGGTTGTCCCAGAAAGGGGTTGTAATGCTGCAGCTGTCCACTTCTGGGTGGTGCCTGCATAACGTGCAGAGCCATCAGTAAACCAGGCTCTAGTCTTCTCCTCTTCGGTCAGTCGATCATAGGGAACATCCCATGAGGCTATAGGTGCATGTTTGGCAGCAGATGGCATTGTAACAGGAGTAGGAACCATAGGCATTTGAGCAACTTCTTCATGTAACTTGCTTGTGTCTTCAGGACCTGCTCTGGCCCGATCACGTATATACCACTTCCATTTGATAATAGACTGCTGCTGTGCGCGTCCCACTTTATGACTTGCAGGGTCTGATAGTACCCAGCTCAGGTCGCATAGTAACTTGGTGTCCTATTGTCAAACGTTCAGTTTCCACTAAGGCCCAATAGCAGGCCAAGAGCTGTTTTTCAAAGGGAGAATAGTTGCCTGCAGATGATGGTAGAGCTTTGCTCCAAAATCCCAAAGGTCTTTTCTGTGATTCACCTACAGGGGCCTGCCAGAGGCTCCAAACAGCATCTCTATCAGCCACAGACACCTCAAGTACCATCGGGTCTGCTGGGTCATATGGTCCAAGTGGTAGAGCAGCCTGCACAGCAGCCTGGACCTGTTGAAGGGCCTTCTCCTGTTCCAGGCCCCACACAAAGCTAGCAGCTTTCCGAGTCACTTGGTAAATAGGCCTAAGTAACACACCCAAGTGAGGGATGTGTTGTCTCCAGAATCCAAATAGACCCACTAAACGTTGTGCTTCTTTCTTGGTTGTAGGAGGGGCCAGGTGCAATAACTTATCTTTCACCTTAGAAGGAATATCTCTGCATGCCCCACACCACTGGACTCCTAAGAATTTCACTGAGGTAGATGGTCCTTGAATTTTGGTTGGATTTATTTCCCATCCTCTGATACGCATATGTGTTACCAATGAGTCCAAAGTGGTTGCTACTTCCTGCTCACTTGGTCCAATCAGCATAATGTCATCAATATAGTGCACCAATGTGATATTTTGTGGAAGATCCAAACGATCAAGATCCCTTCTAACTAAATTATGACACAGGGCAGGAGAGTTAATATATCCTTGAGGCAAAACTGTGAAGGTATACTGTTGGCCTTGCCAACTGAAAGCAAATTGCTTCTGGTGGTCCTTATGGACAGGTACTGAGAAGAAGGCATTTGCCAGATCAATAGCCGCATACCAGGTGCCAGGAGATGTGTTAATTTGCTCAAGTAACGAAACTACATCTGGTACAGCAGCTGCAATTGGAGTTACTACCTGATTTAGTTTTCGATAATCAACTGTCATTCTCCATGATCCATCTGTTTTCTGCACTGGCCAGATAGGAGAGTTAAACGGAGATGTGGTGGGAACCACCACCCCTGCATCTTTCAAGTCCTTGATAGTGGCAGTAATTTCTGCAATTCCTCCAGGAATACGATACTGTTTTTGATTCACTATTTTCTTTGGCAAAGGCAACTCTAAAGGCTTCCATTTGGCCTTTCCAACCATAATAGCCCTCACTCTACAGTTCAGGGAACCAATATGAGAATTCTGCCAATTTCTGAGTATATCTATCCCAATTATACATTCTGGAACTGGGGAAATCACCACAGGATGTGTCCGGGGACCTACTGGACCTACTGTGAATCGGACATCAGTCAAAACTCCATTAATCACCTGCCCTCCATAAGCCCCTACTTTAACTGGAGGGCCACAATGTTTCTTGGGATCCCCTGGGATCAGTGTCAACTCAGAACCAGTATCCAGCAGACCCCGAAAAGTCTGATTATTTTCTTTTCCCCAGTGTACAGTTACCCTTGTAAAAGGCCGTAGGTCCCTCTGGGGAAGAACTGGAGAAAGGGTAACAGCAAAACCTTTGAGTGTCTTATCAAGATCCTTCCTCAGCGGAACCTGGCCACCCCTTCATTCAAGGGGTTCCGGATCTGCAAACTGTCTCAAGTCTGGAAATTGATTCACTGGCCGAGATTGCTGTTTACCACGATCTAATGTAGCCTTTCTTTCATTTGGCTGTTTACCACGATCTAATGTAGCCTTTCTTTCATTTGTTTGAGAATTTTTCTGCTTATACAGATCAAACAAATATGCAGTAGGCTTCCTATGTATTTCATTCCTGGAAACACCATGATTGGTTAGCCAGTACCAAAGGTCCAACCGAGTCATGCCATTATAAATTTCACCTCTCCTGTGCTGACCATTACTGGGTATGTTATTATAAACATTCTTTTGTCTACGCTGTCCATTATAATAACTAGAATCACCTTGTCTCCGGCGATTCAATGCTGCCACCTGGCCCTTGTTACCTCGGAATCCAACTAAACCCAGTGAATTTAATTCATCTAATTGAGCAGAAGCATCTCCAATGCTAAGATCTGGCACAAGGAAAAGGGAAAGAACAAAACCCTTCAAATGTGCTGGTGCCCCTCTCACCAATTTGCGTCTTATAGAGCTGGTGAAAGGCATATCTTCTGGACCTTCCCATTGTGGACAATTATGCTTTACACAATATATCCACTCTAGCATTGCAATTTCCCTAAGTCTTAAAATCCCTTCATCAACACTAAGCCACGGAATATCAGGCATCTCCAAATCATTTCCAGTAGGCCATCTTTTGATAAACACCTCAGCCAACCATTCAAACAAACTTTTGGCACCTTTTTTAACTATGCGAGCTTCCGTATTAAACCTAGAATCTCTACTCAGAGGACCCATGTCAATAAACTCAGCCTGCTCTAGTTTTATGTTCCTTCCACCCTTATCCCACACCCTTAAAATCCATTCCCACACATATTCACCAGGTTTCTGCTTGAATGAATTAGCAAACTCATTAAGCTCCTTAGTAGTGTATCTAATTTCCTCATGGACTACACTTTCTACCTCCCCTCTAGGAGCCTGTTTTGCTTTGAGTCTGGTTACAGGTCTAGAAGAAACTATTGGTGGGCCTCGAGAAACATCAGTAGTGAAAGTCATTGCTGGTTTATCAGACTCTGCAAAATTAATTTCCTCATGTGGCGAAGGCATTATTTCAAGGGGTGGGGCTGAGGGTACTACTTCCTCATGTGGGGCAAACCCTTGAGAATCTGAAGATTCAAAATTCTCAGCTTCAACATGGTCTTCCCACACATCCCATTCTTGTTGTAGGATCCCATTCTTTGCCAATTAGAGCCCTTACTTTAACTGTTGACACACTCTGAGGCTGAGACTTGAATTTTCACTGTAGTTCAGCCAACCTTACAATGAGAGTTTCTGTTTGATTTTCTGCAACTTGAGCTCTATTGCTACAAGAGAGAAGATTCTCCTCAAGGACACACTTAGCAACTTTTAGATCGTTTACTTGTGTCTGGAGCCTTTCGATTTTATCACACAACTCCTTCCTTTCATTCATCATTTTTTCCACAGATACTAAGAGCAGCCAGCCAGTAAAATCATTTTCCGATTTTTTCCCCATCTTGTAGAAAGCTTTGTGCACTGAATCACCTAATTCATTAAGAAAATCAAGGTCATTAGCTTCTTTAAGTTCAGAATATAGTTTCAACCATGGGTCTTCAAAATTCTCTGAGCTCCCAGGAGGGAGAGAATCTGGAGAGGTTTCAATAGTTGAAAGTGCTGGTGGATCAACAAGCCAATTCCAGTATTTTAAAAGATTCATCCTTGTACTTCTGTTACTCTAGAACCACTCCTGGTACCAACTTCTGTATTAGTCAGGGTTCTCTAGAGTCACAGAAGTTATGGATAGTATCTAGATAGTAAAGGAATTTATTGATGACTTACAGTCGGCAGCCCAATTCCCAACAATTGTTCAGTCGCAGCTGTGAATGGAAGTCCAAGGATCTAGCAGTTACTCAGTCTCACGCAGCAAGCAGGCGAAGGAGCAAGAGCAAGAGCTAGACTCCCTTCTTCCAATGTCCTTATATTGTCTCCAGCAGAAGGTGTAGCCCAGATTAAAGGTGTGTCCCACCACACCTTTAATCCCAGATGAAAGGCGTAGCCCAGATTAAAGGTGTGTTCCTTAAACTCGGAGATTCAATCTTCTGGAATCCATAGCCACTATGGCTCAAGATCTTCAAACCAAGACCCAGATAAGGATCTCCAAGCCTCCAGATAAGGGTCACTGGTGAGCCTTCCAATTCCGGATTGTAGTTCATTCCAAATATTGTCAAGTTGACAACCAGGAATAGCCACTACAGTTGCTCTTGCAGAGAACCTAGGTTTGGTTCCCAGCCCCCACATGACTGCTCATAACTCTCTGTAACTTCAGTTCCGATGGGGGCGGCAGGTTGGAGAGGTGCGGGGGAGTGGGATTCCAATACCCTCTTCTGGTTTTCCCAAGTACCAAGCATGCATGAAATGCACATGTGTATGCAGGCAAAACACCCATACATATGAACAAAAATAAATCTTAAAAAAAGAAAAGTAAAGACAAGACTTGGACTAGTCGCTTCACGCATCTGAGCCTATTTCTGAGTTGATATGTGAAGGGAGATGTTCAAGGTATGTAACTAGCCACTAGACTCTTTGCCTGCTAAGTCTTGTCTGCGCTTTGAACTTGGACAGCCTGGCGGCAGAAGGACCACTGTGTGCTCAGGAAAGGGCTGTGCTAGCTCATAGTCCCTGCTGGTTGAAGGGAAACCCAGGGAATCTTAAGGGCCCCATACTGACCAAAAAGACAAAGTAGGTGGTTTAGAGCTTGGTTTAAAGTCGCCAGAAAGCCACTAGTCACCTGTTTGAGCTATGTAAGGTTTACGAGGACTTGGAATTGCCATCGTCAACTAACAGACAGATAACCCAGAGTATAGAAGCCCAGCCAATCTACTGGTATCATCTAGTGCGTTGTTAGACTGAAAACTACAACTCCCAGAATGCCACTCAAAGCTGATCAGGAACCGGAAGTGGCTTTGGGGCGGGACCAACTGTGTTCTCTTCTGAGCAAGGTGTGTTAGGTAAGCCAAGATCTGGTTCTGAGGGTTGGCTAGAGACTGCGGGGTCCCACCGAGACGCCTAGGCACCCCACAGCCCTGGGGAGTCTGGGTCTTGCCTTTCCTCGGTCGCAGCACGCGAGTCAGTGTGACCCGCGTTCCCTGCAGCCTGGGATCTAAGCAGGTGTTCTGGTGCTGAAGGTGGTTGGGCTCAGAATGAGAAAATGAGAGACCTATGCAAACAGGATGATTGGACACTTAGCGACGGCGTTTGTGCTCATCAGGTGGGACTTGGGCTAGAAAAGGTCTAAGGCGGAGACGGCGGTGTTAACTCCAAGTATTTATTGAGAGTCTGAGTAAACGGAACATTTAATTTTATTGGAACGGTGTGAAAAAATCAGACAAAAAATAAGTAGGTGGTGTTGGATAGTGAAAATATGCCTGATCTGAGGACGTGTGAGACTAAGGGAAGAGCATGTGGGCAGAGATTAACAGTTTATGTAGACATTGGGATATTTAGTATGTTTGGGAAATAGGTAGGTCACAGTTTATGCAGACATCGGGATATTTAGTATGTTTGGGGAATAGGTATACCACAGAGCGTAAAAGAAAATGATGGAGGAGGGGCTACCAGGAAAGATGGCTCTTGCTGAGGATGGGAGTTTAGTTCTCAGCACCCATGTCTGGGCGACTCATGACTGCCTGTAACTTAAGCTCCAGACACCTGTACTGAACTGATGCACACATAGCCACATACATAATTTTTAAAAATAAAATGGCTCTGGTGTGGTGGTGCAAGCCTTTAATTCGGGAGGCAGAGGCGGGCAGATCTCCGTGAGTTCTAGGCCACCCTGGTCTCCAGAGGGAGTTCCAGGATAACCAGGGTACAGAGAAACCTTGTCTCAAAAAACAAACAAACGAATGAATGAATGAATGGATGGATGAATGGTTGGATGGATGAATGTGGGAGGCAGAGACAGGGCAGATTTGTGAGTTGGAGGCCTGCCTGGTCTCCAACCAGTATATAGCAAGTTCAAGGCCAGCTAGGGCTACATAGTGAAACCCTGTCTATAAATAAACAAACAAACAAATAAATATAAATAAATAAATAGAATCCTCTAGAAAAAAGAAAGTTGACAGAAGGGAGAGAGCCCTTAGTGATCTGTGCAGATAGTGTGTAGATTTTGGATTACGGTGAGTGAAATAGAAAATGCTGCTGACTCTGGCCAGAAGAGTGGTGTAATTCTCAAACATTTAGATGCTCTTATATATCTGCTGCTACATACTTGTGAATATATATATTTCACAGATTTATTTTGAGACAGGGTCCCAGGTAGTTTAGACTAACCTCAAAGTCTTTATGTAGCCAAGGATGAACTTGAACTTGAGCCGTGAACTTCTGACCCTCCTGTTTCTTTTTTCGTTGTGCTAGTAGTACCTAAGCTGTCACAGCTGGTTTATGTTATGGGTTTGAGACAAGGGCTTTATGCATGGTAGGCACACGCTCTCCTGAGTTACTTCCCTGGTCCTAGGATGCTCTTTACTGTGTGAGGTTCACTATAAGTTCTTGAAGGATTTGTTTGTAGAGTAGGGAAATGGGAGGACCTGTTTGAGTTACACTCAAAGCAGTTGAAAGTTGGAACCTCATAAAGATGGAATGGATGTCACCACCAAATCCCCAGGATATACCATCACTGTGTCGGTTCATTAGTAACCATTGAGTGACTAAGGCTCAGAAAGAGTGCTTGTTCATTTGAGATGGGGTATAATCACTGTGTCTGCTAGACTGGCCTAGAACTCATAAGCCCCCTGCCTCAGCCTCTCAACTGCTGGGGTTAAAGTTATACCACTATCCCTGCCTTTAGAATAGATATTTTAATTAAGAGGTAAAATACCAAATCTGAGCATAGATAATGTCTTGTGTAGATTCATCGGATCTGTATTTTTTTAAAGATTTATTTTAAATTATGTGTATGTGTGCATATACATGTGTGTGTTCACACATGCACACACACATGTGTGTAGGTGCAAGTGCCATTAGAGTCTAGAAGAAAGTATCTGAACCCCTAGAGAGAAACTATAGGTAGTTCTGAACTACCTGATGTGGGTACTCGTAATAGAACCCTGGTCCTCTTTAAAAGTAGCAAATGCTCTTTAACCATTGAGCAGCGCCTCCAGCCCCCTGATCTGTGCATCTTGATGCTCAGCTACACCTTGGCTTTTTGAGGACCCTTAGATGATAACCTCTGTTCTGCATTTACTGAATTTGCATTGTGTGGCCAGGACTTATGCTGTCCACCAGGGATGCAGAGCTGAAGAAAGGTGGGCTCTGCCATTAGGAGTGTGCAGTCACATATAATACAGGCTCTTAGGGTGGTGGTTACTGGTGCCTTTATTTGATCTCCTGGTATGAGAAACATCTTCAGGGACTATAGAATTTAGAAAGGCACAAGGAACAAAAAAGAAAGTAGTTAAGTTTAATAAATACTAACTATTGCTGTTTAAGATTTATTTATTTTTATGTGTATAAGTATTTTGCTTTCCTGTATGATTGTGAACTATCATTCCTTTGGAGGCCAGAAAAGGGCTTTGGATCCCCTGGAACTGGAGTTAACAGAGGATTGTCAACCACTGTATGGGTGCTGGGAACTAAATCCAGGAAGAAATTGTTTAAGAAGCCCTGAACTCGCAGGGCAAGATGGTGAACACTTAGTCCCGAAACTCGGGTGAGTCTCTGTGAGTTCTCGGCCAGCTTGCACACGCACCACTGGTGTCTTGAACACCACGATTACAGTGCTTCTCACATTTTTTCAGCCTCAGGCCTGGATGGGACAGTGCATACCCTCAGTGCTTCCTCTTGCAATGGCGCTCAGATATAGGGCAGATTTGAGGCTTGGCAAGAGGTTCTGACCTGTCACCAGAACCCCAGAAATCTACCACACTTTTTTTACTGGCTCAGAACCTTGTATGTAGTAGATACTTAAGAAATATTTGCTAAAGGACTGATTTGAAAGTAAGCTGACACACTGCTTTCCAAAGAGCACAATAAAAGCTTGGCTTCTGTGGGTCCTGATGGTTTGGAGGTATCTGGTCCGTGTCCTCTGAGAAGTGTGCGGCTTCTTTCCTGCTGAAGTGTCTCTCTGGAACACTCTCCAGCATGTTCTCCGTGGTTCAGTCGTTCTGGGTCAGTATGGCACCCCTGCTCCTCACTAACACCCCAGCACTATCTGTCTTCTGGTTGTAAGGAATCAGCTGTGTAAGTGACGTCAGCGCATGGACTGTAAGTCGGAAGAGAGCGCCCAGAGAACAGACTCACAGGCCTTTCAGGAACCAGACGGACTCCCAGAGGCCGGAGGTGAAGATGGACTCTCTGAAAGCTTCCAGCTTCTGCAGGTGGATGTGGAGTACGAGCGCCCAGAAGAGACCAGCCCTGCAAACAGTGCCGTGTGGAGCTCGGTAGGTGCTGCGTGGAGCTCAGTAGGTCCTGTGAGCTTGTCGTGATGGCTGTCTCGGAGATCTCTGCTCTAAGGGTTGATCTAGGAGCTGAAAATGAATGCTATGTATTTCATTCCCTTGGATTACAGTTTCCTCTTCATTTGAGTCATAAGAATGTAAATAAAAATTTAAAAGAGATTTTGATATGGCTCAAAAAGGATGAAGGACTCTAAACTCTGTTTTTAAGATTCTGTCCCAAATGAGTTTTCTGCAGTCTTGGGATGGTGGGGTGAGGGTGGTGTTCTCTCTGATTACAACCTGGAGAGGGATATTATTCAGAGAGAACTTTTGCCTTGCGTACTCAAGGCCCTGGGTCAGATCCCAAGCGATGCACACAGTTATAATAATTCTGTAATGTTCACGGTGAATACCCACCAGTGAAAATAAAATAGCAAACCATCATAGTGGTAAAATTAAAAATAAACACAAGCCAGTTGCAGGCTTGTTTTAAAGACAAAAACCTTTTCTTCTTTAACTTTATATATAAATGAAAAAAGGTGGCGGGCATTCATTTTCCTTTCTGGTGCTCATGAAGTTCTCAAACAATTTTGTTTTCTGGATAATGGAAGAAAAACATGCAAAGAAAACAGAGACACTGGGAAAGGATAGTCTCCTCAAAGAAGAGCAAAAGGAAGCAGGAAAGAGAACGAAGGAAAGCCAAGCGTGCAGAAGACCCCGGTAACGGTGAGCGTGGTTGCCGGTGAAAGGTCATGGCTTTCAGCAAACTTGTTTTTATGTTGCTGGGAGAGTAGGGCCTATTACTCAGTTCCTCTGCAAGTCAGCGGACCAGTGTCAACTTCGAGGTTGCTTTTAAAGTAGAAGCTAAGTGACCATGTGCAGCTGTAATCTCAGAAACGGGATGACGCCGGCGGTAGCGCATGCTCACTCATGCTCTGTGCTAGCTTAAAATCATGCATTGAGTACCTCAGGGCTGCTACGTACTGAGATTATCCGCTTTGTGTAGAAGAGATGGGTTCAGATTAGATAATATGCTCAGAATAACTCAGTTTAGCACAATCTCTAAGCCAGAGCCTATGCTGCCCCCCACCAAAAGTAAAAGAGAGATTCGTCTGCACAGAGAACCCCATGGGTTGTACAAAAAGAGCTATTAGTTCTAGTAAGTCCAGAAAAGACACTGGACTCAAAATTATTATTTTGAAAGCTGGCCTTTGGCCGGGCCTGGTGGACATGCCTTTGATCACATCACTCAGGATTCAGAGTCAGACTAATCTCTGTGAGTTTCAGGCCAGCCTAGTCTCAGGGTGAGTTCTAGGACAGCCAGGCCTACACAGAGAAACCATCTCAGAAAAACAAAAACAAAAACAAGAAGATAGAGACAGACAGACAGACAGACAGGCTGATTACCGTTCCCCTCCCTCTTTCTCCTGCCCTCCCATCTAAACCCACCTCATATCTGTCTCATTAGAAAACAAACAGGCTTCTAAGAGACACTAATAAGAAAATATAGTAAGATAAAACAAAAACTGTCACATTGGAATGGACAGGAGAAACAAACAGAAGGAGAAGAGCTCAAGAGAAGGCACAAGAATCAGAGACTCACACAGGAATCCCATAAACATGCTGGACTGGAGCGCTAATCTGCGCCTGCTGTCTCAGACTCCATAGGAGCATTGATCACGTTGATCACATTGATCCAGAAGGCCTTGTTTTCTTGGTGCCATCCCCTGGCTCTTACACTCTTTCCACATCCTCTTTGGAAAGGTCCCTGGAGCCCTGAGGAGAGGGATTTGGTGGACACATCCCATTCAGGGCTGAGTGTTCCGAGGTCTCTCACTCTCTGCATGTCTGGCTGTGGGTCTCTGTATGTGTTCCCATCTCTGATGGCTGAGTCAGACACTGAGCTATGAGTCTAGCAGAATACCATTAGGAGTAATTTTATTGCTATATAGCTTTTGTTTTTGTTTTAGACCAGTACTATTTTACCCTAGATCCTTGGGCTATCTAGTCTCTGGCTCTTGGTCATCCAAGCAGTGTCAGGTATGGATTTCATCTTGTGGAGGGGCCTTAAGTCAGATATTGGCTGGTAACTCCCATGAGCTTTGTGCCTCCAATGCCCTAGCATACCTTATAATTAGGACACCATTGTATATCCAGTTTGTGACTGGCATGGAGTTTATGTTACTCTTTTGGTAGTGTGCAGAGTACTTTCCTGTGCCAAAGGCATTGGAATATAAAAGACTCCGTGTAGGCACCAGTTCAACTTCTTCAGGTTCCGTGAGTTGTGTAGGTTTTGTCTTCAGCATTGGGGCCTCACTGTCAGTTTGTGGAGAGCAACCTATAGCCTTGGTCACAGCCTGGGTTGTTTGGAGATTCCTATGTGACTCCTTTGGCCAACAACTTAGATGTAACCTAATCCCAGTACTGGAGGCTTCATTTGGTGACAAGAGATGAACAGTTGGGACTCTGTCTCCCCATTACTTTGGTCCCCTTCATATCTGTATACATTTCAGGAAGCTTACTGTATTAGGTTTGTGTACTTACCCCTCCGATGGCCTTGATGCTAGCTGTCTCCCCATTTCCCCCTTTCATAGTTCTCTCTCCTCCCCACTTGATCCTCCTGCTCCTGCAACCCCCATCCATTCATATCTGTTCATTTCTCTTACCTAACAAGATCTATCTGTACACCCTAGTTTCTTACTCTATACATAACTTCTGTGGTTCTGTGCATTGTAGCTTGGTTATCATTGACTTAACAGCTAATATCCATATCATAAGCAGATACATATTTGTATTTCTGGGTCTGAGATACCTAACTTAGGATGATTTTTTTTTCTAATACTAAACATTTATCTGAAAATTTCATGATGTCGTTTTTTGGGTTGTTTTTTTTTTTGTTTTTGTTTTTGTTTTGTTTGGTTGGATAATACTCTATTGTGTAAATGTATCACATTTCTTTATCCATTCTTCTGATAAGGTTAGGTTGTTTCCAGTTTCTAGGATTATGAATAGAGCAGCAATGTGAACATGGTTGAGCAAGTTTCTCTGTTATAAGATGAAGCATCCTTTCGGTGTCTGCCCAAAAGTGGTATAGCTGGATCTTGATGTAGATCGTTTCCCCTCTTCCTGGGAAACTGCCATGCTGATTTACATAGTAGCTGTACAAGTTTGCACTCCCACCAGCAATGGAAGAGTATTCCCCTTGCTCCACATCCTTGCCAGCTTGAGCTGTCCCTTGTGCTATTGATCTTAGACTCTGATGAGTGTAAGATGAAATCTCATAGTGTTTGCATTTCCCTCGTGGCTAAGGATGTTGATCATTTCTTTGTTTCTCAGCCATTTAAGTTTCCTCTATTGAGGATTCTCAGTTTAGATCTGGGCCCCATTTTTAATTGGATTATTTGATTTCTTGATACCTACTTTTTAAATTTTTTCATATACTTTGGATATTAGTTTTCTATCTGATGTGTAGTTGGTAAAAAAATCTTCTCCCATGCAGTGGCTGCAGCTTTGTCCCCAAAAACGTGGTGTCCTTTGCTGCATAGAAGCCTCTCGGTGTCATGAAGTCCCATTTACTAGCTGTTGATCTCAGTGCCTGTGCTATCCCATTCTTAATCCTCTCTGGTGTTTCTGTCGCAGGCACCTGCCCACAGCACAGCAAACGCTTTTTGAAAGCCTTAACCAAAGAGAAACTTTTGGAAGCCAAACACTCAGGACCAAGACTATGTGTTGACTTGAGCATGACCCAGCACATGTCAAAGAAGGTAGAGCATCCAGAGGCCAAGGGAGGCACGGAAGGGTGCAGTCTGGCCAGGCGGGGACCATCGCCAGCTTCTATGGGCTAGACGTGTCTGATTTTCTAGTCTCCTGACTTCCACAGGTGGTTGGAAAGGAACACAGGTTCTTTGATTTAGTTTGCAGTTTGCCTTCTCTTTTGAGCCTCCTACTCAGGCTATGATGTTCTCAGTCTAGATGGAACCTTGCCGATCTTCTAGCCCAAAGTTCCAAAGTCCTTCCACAGTCCTCCCGAAAACATGGTCAGGTTATCACAGGAATACCCCACTTCTGGTACCAGTTTGTCTTAGTCAGGGTTTCTATTCCTGCACAAACATCATGACCAAGAAGCACTTGGGGAGGAAAGGGTTTATTCAGCTTACTCTTCCACATTGCTGTTCATCACCAAAGGAAGTCAGGACTGGAACTCAAGCAGGTCAGGAAGCAGGAGCTGATGCAGAGGCCATGCAGGGATGTTCTTTATTGGCTTGCTTCCCCTGGCTTGCTCAGCCTGCTCTCTTATAGAACCCAAGACTACCAGCCCAGGGATGGTCTCACCCACAAGGGTCCTTTCCCCCTTGATCACTAATTGAGAAAATGCCTTATAGCTGGATCTTGTGGAGGCATTTCCCCAACTGAAGCTCCTTTCTCTGTGATAACTCCAGCCTGTGTCAACTTGACACAAAACTAGCCAGTACACCTTCTAAAAAGATGAACAAGGAGGCAGGAGGTGGTGGTGCATGCCTTTAATCCCAGTACTGCTGAGGCAGAGGCAGAAGCCATAAAAAAACGAAGAGTAAACAAGGGAGTCTCTCCTTATATTAAGCGAGAGCAGATTAAATCAAATCCAAAGTCTTGTAGGCCTTTTCTTCAGTGTAGCACAAATCAAACTAAACTATGAAAAAAAACTTTCTAGGATTAGGGAGGAAAGTTAGAACTTCCAACATTGTAATATCTCTTAAAGTTAGGGTGATGGGGCCAAATGTACCGAATGAGCACGGAAGTGCCACTGCTCTATTGACCTCTTTAATAATTTAAATACTGAGCAGCGTCGTACAGGAGAACTGGTGTAAAAGCAAAGGACATCCTTCCAGATATCATGGGCAGATTCAGGGGAGGAGGAACTCTCGGTTTTTGCTCTTAGGGGCATCTCCAGACTAGTGTCATCGTCTTATGTCAAGGAGCATAGCACTTCCGCACATGCTCGCTCCTGAGTGAAAGGAGCCAGGCTAGCCCACGACAGTCTCATGGGGCAGGACCCAGGGAGTGACCGCTGTGTGACCGTCCGCAGCTAGGGCTGTCATGCGTCCATGCCAAAGGCTCAGTTGTCCTTGTTGCTTTACAGGAATTGAGTAGGTTGGCGGGACAGATTCGAAGGTTGTATGGTTCGAACAAAAAAGCCAGCAGGCCCTTTTGGATCTGCCTTACTGGATTCTCAACTGCCAGCCCCCTCTATGAGGAGTGTCTGAGGATGAACGACGGGTTTTCTGCTTACTTGGTAAGAATCCTCTAGCATGTTCCTTACGTTATCTAAGTGTGCTCTGTCCTAATAGAAAGCTTTTACTTTTTCATTCTTTGACATAAAGCTGGATCTCCACCTATGACATCCTTATCGCATCTATCTATTCTGTTACTTTGTGTGTGTGTGTGTGTGTGTGTGTGTGCCCATGATATGAACACAGAGGTCAGAGGACAGTGAGAGCTAGTTCTCTCCACCACATGGGTCCTGGGAGAAGACTCAGCTCGGGCTTCGGAGCAGCTGTCTTTGCCCACTGAGCTGTCTCCACACTGGCTCATCTGTAGTTTTTTAAATATTTTGATGAACTAAAGAGTTGAGTCCAAGGGCTGGAGAGATGGCTCAGCGGTTAAGAGCACTGACTGCTCTTCCGAAGGTCCTGAGTTCAATTCCCAGCAATCACATGGTGGCTCACAACCAACTCTAATGGGATCTGGTGCCCTCTTCTGGCCTGCAGGTGTACACTCAGACAGAACGCTGTATACATAATAAATATCCTGAAAACAAATTGTACCTGTAGTGAACACATAGACTTTTTTTTTCTTGTCATTTATTCCCTCTGCAATACACTATAGCTGGGTGTGGTAGCTCATGCCTGTAATCTCAGAAATTGGGAGCCTGAGGCAGAAGGACTGTCACAAGTTTGAAGCTGTCCTGAACTATATAGTGAGTCCTAAGCCATTGTGAGATCTGTCTTAAAAACAAGAGGAAACAAAACTACAGCATATAAGCCGGGCGTGGTGGCGCACGCCTTTAATCCCAGCACTTGGGAGGCAGAGGCAGGTGGATTTCTGAGTTCGAGGCCAGCCTGGTCTACAGAGTGAGTTCCAGGACAGCCAGAGCTACACAGAGAAACCCTGTCTCGAAAAAAAAAAAAAAAAAAAAAAAAAAACTACAGCATAAGAACTATTTATGTTCTATTTGCTAGGCATTATAATAATCAAGAAGTGATTTCTTTAGTGATCATTTTAAGTCTTCAGGAACATATAACTTAAATGTAAGCATTGGTATTTTATATAAGGGACTTGAAGATGCTAACCCTGATTTTAGTGTCTATGGGGCCCACTGGAAACCAGACCCCACCCATGCTGCGGGGTAACTGTAATTAATGTCTGCATAGAAATGGTGTCTTCACTGTGGCAATCTAAAAAGTTTCAGAATCTTTCATTAGTTCTTATAATTACATTTTTTCTCATTCTTGCCCTTCATTGCCAAACTAATATTCCCATTGTCTAGAACCATGTTTCATAACCTGTCTAGTTCGTGCCAAACCATATACTCTAGTAATATTTTTGGAATATAGCAGTGGAGAGGTGGGAAACGTGATTGTTAGAGGAACAGAAAGGACACTTTCGGAGCAGGGTGGCTTCACAGTGTCTTTTGGGAAGAAGTCCTCCACTTTCCACTCTTTGCTGGGGATCTTGTAAAGGTAACAGTAGGTATGGAGAATCAGGTCTGTTTCCAAGAAACGGCACTAAAACTGCCCCTCTGTGCTGCTCTATAGCTGGGACTGAGTTACCGCAGCCTTCCCTGGGGAAGCCACAGAGGCCATAGGCATGAGGGATGTGCTGTGTGGCGCTGCACATCCAGCTGTCTCCTGTTACTGCTTCAGCAGCTTCTCCCGATGTGCCCTATCCGTGCCGTTCTGAGGAGATCTCCTTTCCGTTTGACCTGTGTCAGTGTCCTCTCTTCTTTCCAGCTCACTAGAAAGCCACCCCTCCTGCTGATGCTCCCTCACCTTAGTCCTGGTGTATGCTCCCTGTCCCTCTGGGGCCTCTGATGTTCTCTGTCTCACTTCTGTGGTTTAAGTGCCTGCACTTATGTTTGTCTCAACTAAGCACTTCTCAAGAAGCCCTCAGACCGGCAGCTTCCCGGCGCAGCGGGCGCTATGCTGCCGGGTAGCGGGCAACTGGTACTGAATTGTGCATGATGCAGTTTTAACCCCATTCGCTTGTGCAATTATCTTTATGTCTCCAGCTGGATGTGACAGAAGAAGACTGCTTTAGCCTTTTTCCTCTGGAAACCCTTGTGTACCTGACTCCTGACTCCGAACACTGTGAGTCCCTGCCCTTCCCCTGTGGGTTCACCAGAGCTTTGTCCCTAGTCTTGTGTTGCATTATTCCCTGTGGTACATCTGTTCTCACTCCATCTAAGAGACTGTGGGAGGAAACACCGGGGATAAGCTGCCCTCTCCTGTGGGCAGATAGCCAGTGCCGCAGAGATGGCCTCCAGCTTCGGGTGGATTCTGCATGCAGCCTGGCCGCCGGTTTCCTGGGCAGCTTTGGTCAGGGTGTTGGTTCTATAGTTCCTTTTCCCAGCCCATCCTCTGTTGCTCCCCCTAGTGTTAGGTCGGCCATGCTCCTCTCAGATTCATCGCACATTTCTCGTACGTCTGGCTTTGTTTCCCGTCTAACTCAGAGCTGCTTTGGACAGCACCTGCGTTTTTTCAGATCTGCCAGCAGGCTTTAAGTTGTGTTGTTGTGTTTGTTGTATTACTATTGTTGATTTCTTTCCTTTTGCTTTCTCTGGATTTAGAAATTATAAAACAAAGTTGATCTCGGTGGCTTTCATTTTTCCACTAGCCCTTGAAGACATTGATCAGAGCACAGTTTACGTTATTGGTGGACTTGTAGATGAGAGCATTCAGAAGGTAAGTGGACATCTTAGCCTCACCTCCCCCTCCCCCCTTTTTAAAAATTTTCTAGATTGGGTTTCTTTACATAGTCTTGGCTGTCCTCTGTAGACCAGGCAGTCCTTAAACTCACAGAGATCCACCTGCCTCTGCCTCCTGCCTTGGATTAAAGGGGTTCACCAGGAACTTCCAGCCGTTTTATACCATGTACAGTAGAGGCATTTGCCCTGTTGTTAATTTCCCCAGCAGGCCTAGCCACTGTGTGGGAACAAGAAGAGCTCGTCCATGAGTGCCCCTCCTGCCTGGAGGTCAGCAGTCCTGACTGACAGGAGCTGAGTGGGAAGTCAGTTAGGTCAGGCCCGGTGATTTCGGCACAAACTTCCTTCTGCTGCCTCTCTTCTCTTCTCTCTGCCATGACAACGCTGTTCTTGGCTCCGCATTTTATCCCAGCACTGTGCTCTCTGAGAGAGATTGTTGGCTTCTTGTAGGCTAACGTTCTTGCTGGTGTAAGTCATATTCCAAGACCTCAACTTCAGTAGGGTTAACCAGGCTTCTTTTTTAGATTTGCTTTATATTTTACATATAGGACTGTTTTGCTCACATGCATGTCTGTGTACCATGTGCATGCCTGCTCAGAAGAGGGCATCAGAGCCCCTGGAATTAGAGTTATAGATGGTTGTTAGCCACCTGTGGGGACTGGGAGTAGAACCCAGGTCCTCTGTAAAGAACAAGTGCTCTTAGCTGCTGAACCATCTTTTCAACTTCCTCAGGATTCTTTTATTGAAGTTTCACTGGAATAATTAAGCTGATACTTAAAACTTTGTTTCTCTTATATAAATATTAATTTTCTTTGCTTACATTCACTAATTAACATATATTGCATAGTTTTTAAGTTGAATAGTGATACAGTAGTTTACATTTGCAAAAAGAAATGTAGAAGTCAGAAGTAAGTGTCCTTCCCACCCTATACCCTCAATCCTCAAAGCATCATGGTCCATTTTCTCAGACATGTTTGTTGGTCTCTGACATGTATTTATAATGTATTAGAAATATTTCATGTGTGAGACACACATATATGAAGCACATGTTTAATATGAATGGCAGCTCAATCTATCATTTAATCGTAGTTTCAGAACAACTAAATGATAGATTGAGCTCCCATTGGTGTTAAACATGTGCTTAGTTTTAGTACAATTAAATGTGTGGATCTAAGTGTTCCATGGCGTCATAGCAGTAATCCTTTGCGGCTGGGGGTCTCCCGCAGAAGCCTGCTAATAGGGATTAGAAAGTCACTGTTGTTGTTCCCAGTGCACTCCTGATTCAGGCAGCTGATTACATGAAGACATAAACAGCTATCTGCTTCTATTATATAAATATTGTATATTCTATAATAATAATATAGATATACATATATATAATATATACATATCTGTATATATAATATATAATAATATATATTATACATTATATTATATATATTATTATATATTACATATATAATAATATGTATATATATGTGATATATATACATATATATCATATATATAAATAATAGACTATTCCTATTATATAAATAAACACACAGAGTGCTCCCTGGCAGGCTACCAAGGCAAGAGCACACCCTTACACTGAAGCCAGTTTTGGTTCCCATCATCTCCAGACTTGATGAGGCTGAGCATCACCAGGAATGACACTCTGGGTCTCCTGGTGTGACATGCTTTCCTGTCAAGTATTCTTGCTCATGATTTGAAATTTTCAAATGTAATCACAAGGGGACAAGAAGTCCAGGACTTCTGCAAGACAACAGAATTTTCAAAAAATTCACTGTAATGGAAACTAAACCAAACCAGGGGGGAGGAGGGTTGTTTTCAAGGAGCATAACAAAATAAAACACAGTTAAATGAAGCAACACGTGTGTGGTCCTGTCTGCCTGCGAGGCTGCGTCAGAATCATTGAGCCCCTTTGAGCCCTTCCTACAAACAGGGAACTGTCAAGTGTGGCTTGATTGTATTATGGATTGGGAGGGAAACTTTACAAAAGACCTTAATAATGGTTGTGTATTAAATAATCCTTCAGGATTTTTAGAAGTGAAGATGGTGCAGAAGGGGGAGAGCTGGTTGTCCTCCAGCGAGAGGCCAGTGTGAGGTGCAGTGTTAGAATGGCCGAATCTCACAGAAATGTGGGTGACAGGACGAGAACTCATGTAATGATTCTCTCGGATCTCTTAGATTTGAGATATTTTGAAGTAAATGGTTGGGAGGGGGAAGAGAGCTTTATCTCAGAGTCGGGATCTCTGCTTACCCTCTGACTTGCCACGCCTCCTGCGACAGGAAGATGGCCTCTTTGAGGCCATAAAGTCCAGAAGGTACGTGAGTAGTGTGCTGTTTAGATGTGAAATTTTATTTATTTATTTATTTTACACTCTGACCACAGTTTGCCCTCCTTCCTCTACCCCAAGTTCCTCCCTCTCCCTCTCCACCCATGCTCCATTTCTCTTGAGAAACAAGGAGGCCTCCCATGGAGATCAACCAGCCATGGTGTATCTAGTTGCAGTAAGTCTAGGTATACCTTCTGTTGAGCTTAGATGAGCCATCTGGTAGGGGGAAGGGTCCCAAAAGCAGGGCACAGAGTCAGAGACAGCCCTTGATCCTACTGTTGGGATCAAGTAGATCAAGCTATACAAATGTAATGTATGTGCAGAGGGCCTAGGTCAGTCCCGTGCATGTTTTCTGGTTGGCGGTTCAGTCTCTGTGAGCCCCTATGGGTTCATGTTAGTTGATAATGTGGGTTTCTTGGAGTGTCCTTGACCCCTCTGGCTCCTACAGTCATTCCTCCCCTCTTCCATGGGATTCTCCAAGCTCTGCCTAATGTTGGGCTGTGGGTCTCTGCATCTGTTTCCATCAGTGGCTGGATGAAGCCTCTCAGATGACCAGTGTATGAGTATAGTAGAATATCATTAGGAATCATTTTATTGGTTTTCTTTTTTATTTGCCATTTGTGTTTGGTTCTGCTATAGGTCTCTGTGCTATTCAGTCTCTGGCTCCTGGCCCTCTGGGCAGTGTCAGAGGTGGGCTCCCCTCCCATGGCATGGGTCTCAAGCTGGATCAGGCATTGGCTGGCCACTCCCACAATTTCTGTGCTGCCTTTACCCCAGCACATCTTGTAGGCAGGACAGATTGTAGGTTGAAAGTTTTGTGGCTGGGTTGGTGTCCCAGTCCCTCCACTGGAAATCTTGCCTGGTTCCAGGAGATGGCCAGTTCAGGCTCTGTTTTTCCCACTGGTGGGAGTCTTAGCTAGGGTCACCCTTGTATCCTGGGAGTTTCCATTGCCCTAGGTTGCTGGCTCCTCCCAGAGATGGTCCTCCCAAATTCCAGTTGTCTCTCCCAGTGCTCTCTCCCCCACCACAACTGATCCCTCCTATTCCCATCCTCACACTTCACCCTATTCAGTCCCTTCTCCCCATCCACTGGCAATGTCTGTTCCCATCCTCACACTTCACCCTATTCAATCCCTTCTCCCCATCCACTGGCAATGTCTGTTCCCATCCTCACACTTCACCCTGTTCAATCCCTTCTCCCCATCCACTGGCAATGTCTGTTCCCATCCTCACACTTCACCCCGTTCAATCCCTTCTCCCCATCCACTGGCAATGTCTGTTCCCATCCTCACACTTCACCCCGTTCAATCCCTTCTCCCCATCCACTGGCAATGTCTGTTCCCATCCTCACACTTCACCCCGTTCAATCCCTTCTCCCCATCCACTGGCAATGTCTGTTCCCATCCTCACACTTCACCCCGTTCAATCCCTTCTCCCCATCCACTGGCAATGTCTGTTCCCATCCTCACACTTCACCCATTCAATCCCTTCTCCCCATCCACTGGCAATGTCTGTTCCCATCCTCACACTTCACCCCATTCAATCCCTTCTCCCCATCCACTGGCAATGTCTGTTCCCATCCTCACACTTCACCCCATTCAATCCCTTCTCCCCATCCACTGGCAATGTCTGTTCCCATCCTCACACTTCACCCCATTCAATCCCTTCTCCCCATCCACTGGCAAGGTCTGTCCCGTCTCCCCTTCTCAGTGAGATTCATTCGTCTGCCCTTGAGCCCTCCTTGTTACTTAGCTACTTTGGGTCTGTGGATTGTAGTAGCATCGTTTTCCTGTACTTTACAGCTAATAGCCACTTATAAGTGAGTACATGCCATGTCTGTCTTTCTGGAGCTTGGTTACCTCACCCAGCATGATCTTTTCTAGTTCCATCCACTTGCCTGAAAATTTCATGACATCATTGTTTTTAATAGCTGAGTAATACTCCATTGTGTAGATGTGTCACCTTGTCTTTATCCATTCTTCAACTGAGGGACATCTAGGTTGTTTCCACTATCGAGCCAAATAACCACTATGAGCTACTATGAGCTATTTCTATGAACATAATTGAGCAAGTGTCCTTTTGGTGCAGCAGTGTCTTTGGGTATGTGCCCAGGAATGGTATAGCTAGGTCTTGAGGTAGATCAATTCTCAGTCTTCCAAGAAATCACCATATAGAGCTGGAGAGATGGCTCAGCGGTTAAGAGCACTGACTGCTCTTCCAAAGGTCCTGAGTTCAAATCCCAGCAACCACATGGTGGCTCACAACCATCCATAACGAGATCTGATGCCCTCTTCTCTGGTGTCTTAAGAGAGCTACAGTGTACTTACATATAATAAATAAATAAATCTTTTTTTTTCCATTTTTTATTAGGTATTTAACTCATTTACATTTCCAATGCTATACCAAAAGTCCCCCATATCCACCCACCCCCACTCCCCTGCCCACCCACTCCCCCTTTTTGGCCCTGGTGTTCCCCTGTACTGGGGCATATAAAGTTTGCAAGTCCAATGAGCCTCTCTTTCCAGTGATGGCCGACTAGGCCATCTTTTGATATATATGCAGCTAGAGTCAAGAGCTCCGGGGTACTGGTTAGTTCATAATGTTGTTCCACCTATAGGGTTGCAGATCCCTTTAGCTCCTTGGCTACTTTCTCTAGCTCCTCCATTGGGAGCCCTATGATCCATCCATTAGCTGACTGTGAGCATCCACTTCTGTGTTTGCTAGGCCCCGGCATAGTCTCACAAGAGACAGCTACATCTGGGTCCTTTCAATAAAATCTTGCTAGTGTATGCACTGGTGTCAGCATTTGGATGCTGATTATGGGGTGGATCCCTGGATATGGCAGTCTCTACATGGTCCATCCTTTTATCTCAGCTCCAAACTTTGTCTCTGTAACTCCTTCCATGGGTGTTTTGTTCCCAAATCTAAGGAGGGGCATAGTGTCCACACTTCAGTCTTCATTCTTCTTGAGTTTCATGTGTTTAGCAACCACATGGTGGCTCACAACCATCCATAACGAGATCTGATGCCCTCTTCTCTGGTGTCTTAAGAGAGCTACAGTGTACTTACATATAATAAATAAATAAATAAATCTTTTTTAAAAAAGAAAGAAATCACCATATTGATTTCCAAAGTGGCCGCAGCTGTTTGCACTCCCACCAGCGACGGAGGACCATTCTTTCCCCTCGCTCCACATCTTCAACAGCATGAGCTGTCATCTGTGTCCTTGATCTTAGCCGTTCTGACAAGTGTAAGATTGAGTCACGCCCTCTCAGGTTTTCAGACTGGCAGTCCCTATTACAGTGAATACAATGAAAATAATACGTGTAATTTTTATAATAAGAAAATTTGATTTACAGAAGGTGACATTTCAAAAAGCCCGAGAATACTCTGTCAAGACAGCCCGCTTGCCAATCCAGGAATACATGATCAAGCGCCAGAATGAGAAAAACTACCATTCGGAAATATTGGCCATCAACCAAGGTACTACTCAGCCAAACCCAATGTGCTTCTCCTTACAGGCCTTTTACTGTTGCTCTGTCTTGGATGGGCTCTGTGTTCTCTGTTTACTCAAAGACTATTTGATAGCTCACTCTGCTGGTTTGCTTTAAGTGTAGTACCCTTGACTCAGTTTCCTTTGACGCCTGGACTCTCCTGCATGCACTTGCTGGCAGCCATTCTGCCTGGCCATTGAGAGTTCCCTCCTTTTGTTTTCTTTCCTGGATAAAAGTGTCCCTTTGCCTAGAACACCTTGTCACCTACCTTCATTGGCCAGTATCTTTGTTCTCTAGGCGTCAGCTCAGGAGCATCTTAGCTGCCTCTCCTCCCACTGCAGGCTGTCAGGCCCCTTGTTGGTATTCCCATGGTGCTGTGTTCCTCGGTTGCAGTTGTCCATTCACAAGTGTTCAGTGTAAGCTGAGGCCTTGTAAGTAGGGCTGTGTCCTTGCCCCACTGTTCCCATGATCTACCATCACATGTGACTCAGGACAGCTGGGCAGTGAAGACATTCCACAGCACCCCTTTTCCACATTAGTCCTTTACTAGTCTTCTCCCTAACGGTCAACCAACATCTGTTTACCTTCTGACAGTGTTCGATATCCTGTCTACTTACTTTGAAACTCGTAACTGGCCTGAAGCACTGAAGAAAGGAGTTTCTCCAGGAAAAGGCTACGTTCTTCAGAATTCAGCAGAAGGATGAGCAGCCTAAGATTCCAGCTGCAGGGGGTGAAGTGCCAGAGGTGTCTTGACCAAAGGACCAGGCAAAGTGTGGCAATGGCACACACTTGCCTCTACATGCTATCTCGGATCTTTGAAAGCCATTAGTGGCAAGGACCACATTTTATGTTGTCACCCACAATGCCTAACTCACTGAAAATGCCCTGATAAAACATATTATGGTTTAAAAAAAAAGCTTGTGTTAAGTAATTGCCAAAATACATGTCATTCTGGGTGTTAATTCATGCTTTGTACATTCATCTGTTTGTGAAAGGTCTACTTTTAAAGTTGTTTAAATGATTGTCTGAACTTTTCATTTAACTTACATAAAATTATTTTTGTCACCTGAAATGTGCCGATTTCCACCAGCTCAGACATATGCTGCAACAAGCTCTGCTGTCCTAGCCCCGCCTGGCCCGCACTACTTTACGTTTAGAGTACTTGGTTCTTTCCTGTGGCTCTCACCCTGTTCTTGTTCTGACTATAGTCATGGAGGGCTCCTCTCCTCTAGTCTTTGTAAATAGCTTTGTGTAGCCTTGAGCTTAGACAAGCCAAGTGCTCTGGACAAATATATACCCCAAGTTAATAAAAACAAAAGTAATTATTGATAAATCCAACATAAAGCAGCCAAAAAAGGTTGCTGCATTCTGACAGAGAAGCATACTGATCCACCTTCTGTGTTACTCTTATTGCAGGATAGGCAAGGCCTCAGGGAAGCCCTTTAAGGGACTGGGCCACATAGGCTTCAGGGGTCCATAACTCATTCTCAGAGGTCTGACTGAACTGAGAACCCCTCAGCTCTTACCACCTGCCAGCCTACACTTTTCCCTGTGGAGGTTTTACCATAACGTAGATAGCACAGAATCTTCCTCCAACTCTAAACACTCCTCTTTATCCAAAACCTGAGCTCGTAGGTTTTTAAGATTGTGGGAATTCTGTTAAATGATGTTTAGCCAGCCTTGGATTAAAAATCTTCATCATACTATTACATCTAAGGAAAAAAAAACTGAATATATATAAAAAATACTAATTATGAAGTGAAATATTTGTAATTACTGAAGTTTTTTATAATAGCCATGAAAGAAATATATCCTGTTTGGACCAGACAGAGTATAAGTTACAACAACTTTTAACTCCAATTTGAAAAACATACACACACAGTGGTTAAACTTCAGGCCATGTTACAGTCTGTGCCTCAGTATCTTTGAGTGTTCTCTGCAGTTACCAGCAATGAGAATTCCTGGTAACTGTGTGAAACACTTGGGACAATACTTCTCACACAGTGAGTGCTTAAGTATGAGCTACTGTGTACTCTTCCACTGGCTTCTGGGATTACAGACGGGTTTATTCTTTGCTTTCATTAATGTGTTCAACATTCCCTCTGGCAAGGAAGGCTTACGATTATAACCAGAAAACAGGTTTAGTGTTGCATTCCAGCTCACTTTAGAAGCTGTACTGTAGAACTACAAATATAGACACTACCAACAAAGTTTATTATATAAAAGTTTTTATAATTTTCTCATCTATACATGATTGACAACCAGTATCTCTTACAAAAATATTTTATTCAATTCTAGTAAAATAATATGCTTCTTCTAAAGATCTGCCAGGAAGAAATTCACCTGGAAAAAAAAATTTCCCCAGGAAACTCAGTCTTGACTAAAATATCCATTAAGAAAATTTATATGTCAACTCTCTGCCAGTCTGGCAAAGATCTGTTTTCTTTGCTCTGTTGTCATGTGTTCACAAGCTTCTAAGACATTTGCTAAAATTAACGTCTGCTGAATGGTCTTAGCTTTGACCCATATTCTTCCATTCATTCCAAACACAATCTCCAATGGATAGAGTTTTCCCAGCTCTTGCACAATTTCACAATCTGGAGCTAATAGCCTGTTAGGAAAGATGAAAGAAAATGAAATTTAATAAAGTGTATGTTCTGGGTCTCCTAAACAAGGTTCCTTTTCTGGAATTTCTTTCTGAGTGGCTCTCTGTGACTACGCAAAGTCCGCTCAGCATCGTCCCAAAACAAGACTTGATGTCTCTGCTGCTTTGATGTCTCTGCCCGGTCTTGAGCACATGCACGTGTGTGCGCGCGCGCGCGCACACACACACACGCACACACACACACACACACACACACACACACACACACACACAATGCCTCTGTATTTGGAGAGGAAGTCTACCTAGGTCATGTAAACTAAGTCTCAGATTTGTAGGTGTGAGAACGCTCCTGCCTTCCCGAGTAGCTGGGACACAGTGCCCAGCTCAGTGCCCCTTTCACGGTAGGCTGGTCACACTTTGGTAGTAGGCCCCATTTTTTACAAATATACATGCAGCACAGATTTGACTCAGTGGCTTGTCTTTAAAAAGGGCAAACTTAGGAGACAGGGTGGAGAGGGGAGGAAAGTGGGGAAGGAACCTGGAAGGAGTTACAGAGAATGGGGAGCAAGTATGACCAACAAAACACCATTACGAAATTCTCAGAGTAAACAGGTCATTAAAGAAGGCAGGGCAGTTAATAAGCAGCATAACCTACTTTCTAATTAAGCCCAACGTCACTTTGAAGAGCAGGCCATCCTGCCCAATCACACCCATCCCATTGGCGCGGCCACAGCTGTCAATGCAGACCATCTCTGGTTCCATGTCTTTATTAGCGACCACACACTGGCCATAGATGAGATCTCCAACCTGTAAGATTAAAACCAAAGTTCAGTTCCCTTCATCCAGACAACCTACAGCTGCTGCTGCTGGTTCTGATCCATGGGCAAGAATGCCAGGGACCCACAGCTGTCACACTAAGGGACTGATGGTCCTCAGAATTCAGCCCTCCCACCACACACCATGAAACCCTCCAACCAGGAGCCATTCCAAGGCCTAAGAACAATCTTCAAGACTGTACTGCCCAACTTACATGTAGTTTAATTTAGCCTTGTATCTACTTAACATATATAAAATTCCACTCTTCAACAGTTCAGCTGCTCAGCAGCCACACGTAACTAGTGGTAACTGCACACGTCAGTGTGGATATAAAAACAAACAGCATCACCGGAGAATGTTCTATCAGTACTAACAAATTACATGTTTGTCTAGAGGAAAAAAACTCATGATATCCATATTCAAAAGAAAACAGGACAATGGTAATTCAGATACTACTTCATGGAAAATTTGCTTTAAAATGTTACAAAACTGAACTTTAAAATGAAGCTAAGGAAACAATAAATTTGTTCTCTTCAACATTAAAAATACCCACTGTTGAGCTGGAGATGGCTCGTGGGCTAAGAGTACTTACTGCTCTTGTAGGGGACCCAGCTTTGGTTTCTAGCACCCGTGTAGCTGCTCACAACCTGTCATAACTCAAGTTTCAGGGGACCTGACCTTCCTGTCTGACCTCCACAAGAAGCTGTCACACAGCGTGCAAAAACATACATGTAGGCACACTTTCCTGTGCATACTTTAAAAATGCCTTGTAAGTCCCCACTGTTGTGGGTGATTACAAAACCTAGCGGGAATCATTACACCTTTTCCGGCTTCCTGGGCATGTGGTCCTGCACAGGGCAATGAGAATGAACCCAGTGTGTGGTGAATATGCAGGACAAGTGACGATGAGACAGTCATCAACTCAGTCAGCCTGGACCTCAAAGGTGATGTCTCCTAGGGCTGAGGACACAGCTCCAAACAGGAACACCATTAATAAAGACCCAAGGGAAGGAAACAAAGCCCAGTTACACTGTGAAGCTTAAATATGGTTCCATGAAGTAACAGAAACCACGAGGAAAGACCCCTGAGTACAATGCTCTCTGTGTGATTTGAACAATCCTTTTTTTAATGAGATTTTTTTTTTTAATGAGTTCATAAGATTGTTGCCCGCTCCTGTCAAAAGTGAGACAAAGGGGTTGGCATACAAAAGATAAGAGAAGGAACAAATAAGATTGAGTGACTAAAGACCCTTGAGAGTTGAAGAAAAAGCAGCAGAGAGGCCAGCACATTTCTGGCTCAGGTGTTCAGGAAGAACATGGCTAAACTACCCAGAAAGCCCAACCTGAAAACCTACAGAAACAAGATTACTCTTCTGTCAGCTCCAGCTCCAAGGATTTAGAGCCATGATGAACAGATAGCCAATAGTGCCCATGGCCCTTAGACTAGGGCCATTTTCCTCATGGGGTGGATTCAGACATGACAGGTA
This sequence comes from Mus musculus, assembly GCF_000001635.26. Taxonomy (NCBI): domain Eukaryota; kingdom Metazoa; phylum Chordata; class Mammalia; order Rodentia; family Muridae; genus Mus; species Mus musculus. Next base: position 45,319,325 of record NC_000070.6, read on the forward strand.
AGGAGGGGGATAGCAGATGTAACTCTTCAACCCGGTAGAAAAGAACCAAGGCTGCAAACATGACATACAGCAATACTTCTGGAGCCGCAGCGCCTGAGAAACTCTTATAAACTGTCTTGGAGAACTGGTTTATGCTTTGAAGACAATTCAAGTAGCCCTCTGGATAGTTAACTTTCTCGGGAGTGGATATTTTTTCTTGTTGAAACCAAAGACTCCCATTATTACCTGCACATTTGGTCTGTTTCTTTTAGTTGCCCCTTCAAATGCCAGGTAAGACAAAGACGCTGGCTCACTCCCTCCAACATCAACTTTGAATATATCTCCAGATTTAGCGATCACTATGCCAATCACGTGGTCCCCTTTCACAGGTACATACTAAAAGCAGAATGAAAGAACAGTCATAAATAATACAAATATCATTACAAAATATCTTCTGAAACTTTCATCTAGGTTGATCAGGGTGGGTCTCAACCTATCCAGCCAACTCATACTCCCCATGTAGCTGCAACTACAAAACCGGCCCGCACCAGTCCAACTTTATGAACGTCTAATTCACACTTGATCAAGTTTCAAGTTTTCTCAGCATCCTTTACAAGTCTGGTGGCACAAGAATCTTTACATTCAAGGAAACCCACTCCATTTGACATTATTCCTAAGTGAAAGCTCTTAATTATTCTATGGGAATTTTAATTCCCTGTGATTTATTTGGACTCATTGCAACTGGGACACCAAATGGCAACCCCGAGGCTTTGGGTTTTTCAAGACAAGATCTCACGGAACCTTTCTCTCCTGTCACCCTTCTCAGGATGTGTTCCTATTGTGGTTCCTCTAAAGAAGATGCAGAGAGGGGGCTAGAAGCCACCGCGGCTCTAGATTCGCCTTAACCTATGATCGCTTGCAGGGGGCCCACTTTCGCGGCAGCGCCGCCTCTCCGACATCCGCTCACCCGCTTCTGCTGCGAGTCCACCCAGTAAACGCCGCCGCCGCCTCCGCTGGGCTCCTTGTGACGCAGGCGGCCACACTTGGTGACCAGCAGACGGTCCCCGCAGCGTCGCAAACCTGGGCCACACACTACGCGCAGCCTCGGGCGCGCACCCGCATTCAGGCGTAACGGCTGCTCCCCGGCGCCGCCAAGGCCGTCTACGTCCTCGTGGTCCGGCAGCACCAGCTCCTCCCCGGGGAGAACCACCTGATTCAGCACCTTGTGCACGGCCCGTGCTCGGCAGCCCGCCACCGACTCCGGTCCCGCGGACAGTACTTCAGCCATGGCAGGCGTCACCATCGCAGCTTCCGGTATCTACTTCCGCTTCCGCTACCCGCCCACCAGGGTCATCTCTTTCCGGTGGTTGTGGGCTTTCTGAGTTGGACTTGAGCTTGGGAGATACTCGCTTCATCCCATGGGTGCTACTCCCTGCCCTGTGTCTGTAGCTTCACGGTACCTAATGTAACAATCTCCCACCTCCTCCCACACACATCACACCTTTTCACCTACTTGAGTTCATCTCTTCAGTGGCTTGGGAACATCGGTAACTCAGGAATTCTCCCAGCTACTTCTTTGGGAGCACACTAACAGCTATGTGAGAAACTGTTAAATCCAAAACCCACAATGTGCAAGAACTTAAGAACTTACAGTTTTCTGACTTTGGGGTTATCTGTGAAACCAGCGTTTCTCTGTCGGCATCTTCAATGAGTAATTGATTCAGTTCTCCAACAGCACTGAAGGCCTTGGCATTGACTGAGATCAGTTGCTTGATGCTTTGCTGCCAACTCGAGTTTATAGATTTTTTTTTTAGGGAAGGGGCATCACAATTCCTGCAAATTTGGTAAAATGCTGGCAAGCCATTTAATCCCTGGATATAAGGGACAACTGAAATACAAGTGCCCCAGCCAAGTTGTTAATTAGTGCTATTGAAAGACTGAGAGTAAGACTCCGAGGTAGGCAGATAAGGAGAGGAGCCACGGCTAGGTAACAGGTGATGAATTGTCAAGTTGGCTAACTTCTTCCTCAACCTCAACCTCCTAACTCAATACAAGCTTAGCAGCCTCAAAAAAAGGCTGTGTAGGCTTTTGTGTAGAGGGTAGGAGGGCATGTGCTTCCAGGTAGTCCTATAGAAACCAGAATTGTTAAACATGCAGATCTTTTTCTTCAATGGAAGAAATTGACAGCTATTCACTTGGAAGGCTGGAATGGAGGTTGTTGAATACCAGGTAATTTTACCATTCTGTGGAGCTAGCTCTCACCTGAATCCCCCTTTTCCTGAGCATTTCCAGTCCATAGACTCCATCCTTATAAGAGAGATCTCATGGATTTGAAAAAGAGTTTGCTATTATGATTATAAAAACCTTTCCTCCCTAGGCTCTTCTCCTGAGCATGTTTTCTCAGTCAACAGAACCCACTCTTGTGGAAGAGGTCATGGTGCTTTTCAAGAAAACATGCACTTTGCAAGGGAGTTTAGATATAACCGTGTCCTAAGCTTTGTGGTAATAGTTGTCACAAGAAAACCTTTTTTTTTTTCTTTTGAAAGTTTTACTGTTTAAATAAGTAATAAATAAATAAATAAAAATAAACTGGAGTCAGACTCCCGAAGTTTGTACCAGCCCGGCTAAGTCATGCTGAACCACGTTTACTTCTTACTTTCTGGGGATCCGCTGGCAGCAGAGCTTGCAGGGACCCCCACACTTTTAACTCTCACCTGCAACAACAGCAAGCCCCCTGCTGATGGGCCGGTTGAACAAGTTCAAGGCCTGCACAGGACACATTACACAACAGTTCTGGCCTAATTCACCATCAATTCTTTATTCAAATCGACCAACCCTACATTTGGGGGAGGGGGGGGGGAGAGACTCTTCAAAGACTTTAAAAACGCCAGTTCTCCAGAAAAGATTGGATTTGGGGTGCTGAATCCCCTATGTATTTTGAAAAGGGTCTTTTTCTTGGTGTCCAGTTTGTGGTTTTCTTCACTCCTCATAAAGAGCTTTCTTCAACAGCTGATTATGTCGTCTGCATTTGAGAGGTTTCTGCTTCCACCTGTCGAGCGCCATTTTTTTTCCTTTCAAGCCCCCTAGACTGTACCACTTGGTTAGTCTCTCACAGAGAGACGTTCTCTGGGCAGAGGTAAATTATGCTTCTTTCTTCCTTTATAACTCAGGTCTCAAAAAACGATAGGTATTCTGTGACTAACCAACCAAGCCCACTTTAATTCAATGGCTCAATGCTATGCCTTTGGTGTATTCAGTGATGTCAGGCCTCTGAAAGGTGGAGAAGGAGAATGAACGTTGCTCATTCTCAGGACTGGTCCTCAGCACCTACCCTAGGTAGTTTGGAGTTTCCCAAGGAAATAGAATACAAAATCTAGGGCAGGAGCCATACCCGGTGCACTTCTTTTAGCAAAGGGGCAGGAGGTAGCCCACGCGTGGATTCAGAAAACAAAGGAGGCTAAGTCATTGGAGACTCAAGGCCAGAAAAGGCGGGCCCTTGCAAGCACCACCCACCGGACACGCCCGCGAGGGCCTCGAGCTGGAAGGCTTGTCGCCTGAGCCCTGCCAAGTTTGTACTTCGAATCCTCAGGTTCCTGCGGTAGCGCACCTGCGTGCAGTTAAGAGTCTGTCTCAAAGCATCCTGGCTTATAACCTCTTCGGAATTCAGCAGCAAGAGGGATACTCTGGATTCGGGAGTGGTGATAGTCATGAAGTCTCGAAACGACAGGAGGTCTTTTTTAATGGTGGTGTAAATGGCTGTGGCCGTTGGAGAATAAAGAGAACACTAAAAGACAGTATAGGCCATGTGGGTACCTCTTTCTCAGTCTGGCTTGTGCAACTTTTCCCTGAGTTGCCCAGGTAGACTCAGCTGCGTCTATATTGAGTTTGCAGTGGAGGCCATTTGGGGGTTTGAGTACCACAGGCCTTCATCCCTACTTAGGCAGCCGAGTGTTACCACCCTGAAAAACTGGATCTCAACCGAAGCTTTTCAAGCTTTTCCTAGATGTCTTAGTTTCTCTGTCTCCGTCTCCCTCCGTCTCCGTCCCTTCCTCCTGCTATCCCCTGTGTCTGTCTCTGTCTCTCTCTCTTGGTTTGTTTTTTACATATGTTTTGTGGAGAGGTAGAGGGCTACTTGCAATTGTCACTTCGCGCCTACCACATTAGTTCTTCCTTGGGTAGAATTCAGGTTTTCAGGTGTGGCTGCAAAGCGGAAGTTGGAACAATGGAGCCCCGGGCTTCCTTTCCATTGCTTACTTCTAATGTTTCAGGCAAAAGGAACCACAGCTCAACACTGGGGACAGTTATCCTCTCAAGGGGACTCACACATATCTGTTACAGCACCACGAAAAAATAAGCTCAGAACAAGTCGTAAGTTAGTTTACTATATTAGCCAGAAAACCAAGATGTGCTTGCATCTTGTGAGAATAGTAGCTACAGACCGGATTTCAGAGTGGTTGAAGCCACTTAGACTATAAGTTTAGATGTTAGGAAAAGTATGTGCTAGCATATTCCTTTTTCTGCCTTCAAAGACGATACTTTTTTAGATATACTCTTCAGGATTGTGGCTGGAGAAGTATTAGGTATAAAATGTTAATCAAAACTATTTTTACTTACTATCTTAATTAGGGTTGGGTTTTTTTTTTTCCCTTTGCTGTGAAGAGACTCCATGACTAAGGCAGCTCTTTATAAAGGCAAATATTTAACAGGGGTTGGCTTACGGTTTCAGAGGTTTGGTTCATTATCATCACGGCAGGGCAGCATGGCAGCTTCCAGGCAGACATGGTGCTGGAGGAGCCAGGAATTATACATCTGGATCTGCAGGGAGCAGGAGACTGTGTCACACACTGAGCGTAACTTGACCATATATAAGATTTCAAAGCCCTCCTCCACGGTGACACACTTCCTCCAATAAGGCCACACCTCTTAATAGTGCCACTCCCTGTGGACCAAGCATTCAGACACGAGTATCTTGGGGTCATTCCTATTCAAACCCTTACACACAGATCACATAGGACACAGTTTATGAGCAATCTTTGATTTGCTTTTTACGTTTTTAATGTGTGTGTTTTAATGTGGGCGCAGGGACCTGTGGAGGCCAGAGGGAGCATCCCCTGGAGCTGGAATTACACAGGAGGTTGTGAGCTGACCAGAGCAGGTGCTGGGAATCCAACTCAGGAGGGACATTTGCAAGAGCTGCTAAGCCATCCCTCTAGCCCCTCATTAGCCATTTTAAACAATCTCATTTGTGATGGTTCTAAAAAGTACAGATCTGGTTATAGCTTGTCAGGTCGGCCATGTTGCAGATTCTTGGGTGTCATCTAGAGAGCGACAGAATACAGTCAAGAGGCTTTCCTTTCTCACACCCCCTTTATCTTCTTCCTTATGCAATCAGGCTTTCTCTTCTTCACCCCACATTTTTCTCTCTCCTGTTCTGAGCAGGTTATTAAGACAGGCAAGCTGAACCGTGATCTCTGTCCTAGGAGAAGTCCTTAACTCCATGGGAAGATACCCAGCATTGTATTTTCAGTAACAGCCTGATAAAGGTATCTTCCCTGTGTCCCTTCCTATAGGAAGGAAGGTGGGAGGTGCGTATCAAACAAGATATGTTTCCTACAGGAGGTAAGTGGACCTTTGATGTTTTAGTTCAATGGTTTCTAAATTTAAAAATAAAGTACGCAACAGCAAAAAAAAAAAGCACATGAAGGTATTGTTAATATTTTTATTTCAAGTACAGGATTTAATCTGTGATTGCCCACAGTTATCACAAAAGAGACTAGTTGCTACATAGATTTTTTTTTAATCACAAAGTCTTAACTTCTCAAATATAAGGCTTACAGAAACATTAAATATGTTTGTAGTTCCATAAAATATTATATGACTTCTCCCTTTTCATCCCCCAAATTTGAATCTATGTTATCAGCTATTAATAGATTCTTATTTGGAATGGCATTCAAGTTGGGTTCTCCAGTCTACAATATAAAACTAATACTAAACACCCCAGTTACATGATTTTCTGGTTTCCAACAGATGTGCCATTAACAAGGACACATCTTTCCAGCTTATGTTCTCATTTTGTGTAACACACATGTATCACATGCCACGCATGCATAGCATGTCCCTTCAAAGACAATAGCAAAAAGTAGCAAGACTCTAAATCCAAGAAGACTCTAGTGATTCAAGTGAGAATGGCCCCTGTAGGCTCATATATGCATGCTTTGTCCTCAGTTGGTGAACTGCATGGAAGGATTAGAAGATAAGACCTTGTTGGAGGATGTATGTTACTGGGGGTATGCTTTGAGGTTTCAAAAGCCTGTGCAAGGCAGTGTGTGTGTGTGTGTGTGTGTGTGTGTGTCCCTCCCCACTCCACCTCTCGGTCTGCTAAGGATCCAGGATCTAAACCTCTGTGGTGATTTGAATATACTTGGTCCTTTCAAAGAGGCACTATAATGAGGTGTGACCTTGTTAGAGGCAGTGTGTCACTGTGTAGGCAGGCTTTGAGGTCTCCTAATACTCCAGTGCAGAAGAGAGACCCCCTCCTGGCTGCCTACAGAAGAGTCTACTGCTGCTGCCTTTAGATCAAGATGTAGAACTAGCTGATCTTCCAGCTCCACGTCTGCCTGGATGTTGCCATGCTCCCTGCTATGATAGTGGACTGAACTGTTATGGGAAATATTAAAAACAACCGGCAGGCTTCCCATACTGCTGCTGGCCACTCTCTGTCCTGGCACAGTCCCACTGGCTCTGTCTCTATCTAGAACCCGCAGCAACCAGTCGCTGTATTCCCAGATCTGGTTTGCTTGTCTCTGAAGCTGCTAGTTCCCTCTCTGCCATAAACCACTGTAGTCGGCGGTCCCATATTTCAGTAACCCAGTAAATCAAAACTCTAGAAGCTTATAACTAACAAGTCAGATTTATATATCAACAAATTCTCAATTCACAAGATGCCAATACAATAATTTCTGAACCAATTGATAATGATAAAAGGTACCCACCTAGATTAGACAAATTATCTCAATTATTCTAACCTTTATGATATCATAACTACCTGTGGCTATTTAAAGCCACACTTGTTCAGGTTCTTCTTCCTGTCTGTCCACATCCATCTTGACTTCCTTTCCCTCTCCTCAGAGGCTCTCTCACTCTGCAACTCATAGCTTTGCCTTTACTTTGTCCAATCACAGGCCTCCTAACTAGGCTGCACTAATATTTTAGTGTGATTGGACGGGAAAATCCTGTCACACTAAACCTCTGAAACTGTAAGCCAACCACAATTAAATGTTGCCCCTTATAAGAATTGTCTTGGTCATGGTATCTCTTTACAGCAATGGAAAACCTAAGTCAGAAATAAGTACCAGGGACTAACTAGGGTATTGCAGTGATAGGTTTGACCATGCTTTTGTTTGGAGGAATGTAGATTTGGGGACTTTGGATTTGGAAAGTCATGGAATACTTTAAGTGAGACTTAATGGGCCATCATCCTAGTGTGAATATGGAATACATTGGTGCTGAGGGTGATTTCAACTCTGGAGACTGTTCTTGTGATGTTTTGGTGAAGAATGTTGCTGCTTTATGCTCTTGTCTGAAGAGTCTGCCTAAAGCTAAGGTAAAGAGATTTATAATAATTGCATTGACAAAGGAAGTCTTAAAAAGCCTGGCATAGATGTTGTCCTCTGGCTTACTCTCATGAAGAGTGTTTTGATCAAGCATAGCAAGCTTAGAAAGGAAAAATACAAAATGTATGGTTCAAAGAGTAAAGGGGCACAGGAAATGCAATGAAGCTAAATGCTGTGCTCAAGGATTAAGGACTTGATAAATGGAATTAAGGGAGTAGTGACCTTGAGACAAGATCCTACCCAGCTAGACTCATGCATTTGCAGTTGGAGGGAGAGTTATATCATGTTGTTATAACTTCGTTATTGTTTTCATTTGGATATAAGGAGATATTATTATATGTCAAATTGACAGGGGATAGATTGTGATAGCAATTCTCAATTTTTAACTTGATTAAAATCTATAATGAAAAGCTTAGGTGCAGGTATGGTGGTACACACCTTTAATCCCAGCATTCGGGAGACAGAGCCATACAGATCTTTTGAGTTCAAGGTCAATCTACAGAGCAACTTCCAGGACACCCAAGCTTAGGCAGTGAAGGAGTTGGAAAACAGAAAGCTGGTGATAATGTAATAGAACAATAGGGCCATGTTCCAGCCCCAGCAAGCAGCAGAACTCAGAAGCTTCGGCTATGTGGGCCTGGCTTTAGAATCAAGAATTGAAGAGACTATTGGGACAATTGATGCTGGCTAGCTGGAACTAAGAAATTCACAGTGATTAAAAAGATACCAGAATCACTGAGGTGAAATCTTCTGGGAAGTGTTTCTTGGGAGCACAAAGAAGCTATGTTCCAGAGATAGTAAAGGTTGTACCTCATGCTTCAGTTGAACTTGATAATGTATAAGAATCACCCAGATGGTATTGGATTTGAAGGCGTGAAGGGGTCATGGAAAGCAGTTGAGGTTTGGCACTGGGAGAAGCCAGGGAAGGCCATTAGTGAAGGTGTAGCCTCAATTTCAGTTGACAGCCAAGGACTGAAGGGGTCATGCAAAGAAGTTGAGGCTTGACACCACAGAGGGAGCCTATGAGAGGCCATTGGTGAAGCCTAGTTACAGCAGAAGACCCCACTGTATTGGAGATGCCAGTACCATGGGATGCCCACCATGGGATGCAGCAGCAGTGGAGTGGAGTCAAACAGAGCCTAGAGTGCTACAGAGGGCAGAACTGGAAAAGTACACAAGCCCTTTGGAGGAGCCTAGAAGCTCATGTGCAGATCCCAGACACTAGAACAAGTAGCTGTGAAGTTGAAGTTGCTTTGGAGACCCAAAGATGTCAGAGATGCCAGAGCCATGGGACATTTGCTGAGGAAAGCTGTTAACAGGGATTGGAACTACCCCAGTAGAAAGAAATGTGTTGCAGCCATCAAAGCTGAAAGGAGTTGGACATCATATAAAGAGATGCAGAGTTTGGAGTTTGCCCAGCTGGTTTTGATCTTGCTTTGACCCAGTATTTCCTCACTCACTATGATGTTTGGAACAGTAATGTATATCCTGTGCCATGATATGAAGTATGGGATCTGCTTTTTTATTTAGATTTTTATAGGGGGTTACAGTTAAGAGATTTCATGAATCTCAGAAGCGACTTAGAACTTTAGACTTTTAGCATTGTTGAGACTGGCAACAACACTGGCATATTCTATTGGACTTTTGAAGTTGAACTAAATGTATTTTGTATTATACTATGGCTATGTATGGCCTCCATAGACCCATGTGATTGGGGGCCAGGGAGTGGAATATGTTTGGTCCTTGGGAAGTGGCACTGTTATGAGGGGTGGCCTTGTTGGAAGAAGTGCATCACTATAGGGGTAGGCTTTGAAGGCCTATATTCAAGCTCAGCCCATTGTGGGAAGTGTCATCTGGCTGTCTCTGGATCAAGATGGAGAAATTTCAGCTCCTCCAGCTCCATGTCTGCCTGGATGCTGCATGCTTTCTGCCTAGATGATAATAGACTGAACCTCTGAAACTGTAAGCCAGCTCCAGTTAAATATTTTCCCTTATAAGAATTGCCTCGGTCATGGTGTCTCTTCACAACAATGGAAACCCTAACTAAGACAATATTGATAAATAAAAGCAGAAGTTCTCTCATGGGATTATAAGACCCAATTTAGCAGTTACAGCAATGACTGCCTAGGCCCATATGACTTCATCCCAAACACGAAGAATCAATGCACAGCTCAAATGGCATGTTTGCCATTTGACAAATTCCAAGGATGTCTGCTCTTAGTGTTTCTATTGAACATTATAATAGAAATTCTACCAAGAGCAATTTTATGAAAAAAAAAAAGGTAATGAAAATTGTCAATAGAAGTAAAGGTGTATATGTGCAGGTGACATGATCTAGCATATAGAATATCCCATGGAATCCACAAAATAAAACACAAGTTCAGTGGGGGACAGGATTCCAGAACAACACCAATTGCATTTTTGTACACTTGAAACAAATAGCGCAACACGGTGATTTCAAAGTCAGTCTGGGCTATATGAGGCCCTGTCTAGGAAAAAAGAAAAAAAGAAAAGAAATGGCCCATAGATGAAGTTTGGAAATTATCCCAGTAAGAGCAGCATCAAAGGAACAAAATACTGAAGAACAAATGACACAGAATAAGCTGCCAGCTGTGCTGTTCCTGCCAAAATGTAAGGGGCACATTCTTGCTGTCACAGAGCCAGGGCTGTGGTTTCCCTTCCAAGGTGACTATGGACTGTACATCCTCTCAAAACATTGGGCCAACCTAAACTTTTACCCTTAAAAATGTAAAAGCAGTAAAAGTGAAGGAGTTGTGCTTTGGACGAGACTTCACTAATGTAGAGCATGGGATAGTGACTAGATATAGATTGTTAGAACAGGCCAACACAAGAAAGAAACTAAGAACCTGAGAAAGCCAGGCACAGTGTAGGAACATAGCATTCTGGAGTGGAGGCACAAGGATCACGAGTTCAAGGTCAACCTGCACTACAAAGATTGTTTCAAAAAAAAAAAAAAAAGAGAAACCCTATGCTTAGGATCAACTGAGGTTTTTGTTTGTTTGTTTGAGATAGAGTCTTGCTGTGTAGCCCTCGGATTACCTGGAAGTCCCTAAGTAGATCAGATCGCTTCAAACTCATAAAGACCTGCCTGCCTCTGCTCCTAGGTGCAGGATCACCGATATGTGCACATGTACCCAGACCAAAGTTCAGCTTGGTTTTTTTGTTGTTTGTTTGTTTGTTTGTTTGTTTGCTTTTTTATTTTTTTTTACAAAAATGCCAAAACAATTCAGTAGGGAAAAAATAGTCTTTTCCAGCACATGTTAGGACACCCGATACAAGCAAATAAATGAAGTTGAACCTGTTTCAAATGACATACAAAACTCTCTTGGTAGATCAAAGACCTTTATCAAATGACATACAAAACTCTCTCGGTAGAGCAAAGACCTTTATCAAATGACATACAAAACTCTCTCGGTAGAGCAAAGACCTTAATGTCAGAACTAAATTAAAACTCCTAGTAGACAGAGATAATCTGTAGATTCCTAGATAGGAAATCATCAAAACCACAAACACTAAAAGGAAGAAAAAGGCTAAAAAAGTAGGCTTTATCACAATTAATATAGAAAACACATAGAAGAATACTTTAAAAGTTATCTGGGACAAAGTATCTGGGAAAATGTCATGATGAAACCCATTATTTTACACAAACAAAAATGTTAAATTATCTGATAAAAGAAATTTCTTGAAGTTTGCATTTCAATAAAGAGACAGTTTTCCTGATTTAAAGGTGGGCAAGAGGGCTTGAGAGATGGCTCAGGTAAAGAGGTGCTTGCTGCCAAGCCTGATCGTGAGAGTTGAATCAGCAGGACCCACGCAGTGGAGGGAGAAGGTCAACTCAGCAAAAACTTATCCTCTGTCTGTCACATGTGTACTGTGGCATGCCTGCCTCCCACTCCTGCTAAACAAATACATGGGATTTTTAAATATAATTTTATAAAATAAAACAGGGGCTGAAGACATGGCTCAGTAGTTAAGAACATTTTGAGTAGTTCACAACTGATTGTAACTCCAGCTCTGGGAGATCCAGCATCCTCTTGGACCTACAGGGTGTTCATGCTTGCACACTTGCTAACACACATACATATACAGAAATAAAACAATCTTGTTTACAAATGTAAATGGGCATGGATATAAATAGACATTTTTTTTCTAAAGGAGATAATATGGATGGCCAATAAGCACATGAATAAGTGCTTAAAATTGTAAGTCCTCTGGTCTTAAGGGCACACCTTTGTAACGGGACTTTTTTGGACCTGCCAGATACGTAAATAATGACACGGAGTCTTTTAACATTTAAAAGCTTAGAATGCCTTAGCTGGGCAGTCTCCCAACTACTCTATCCCAACTACTTCTGGCCAACTTCCTGGCACATGGCCAAATCTACGTTTCTGCTCCACTGTGGTCTATCCATCCACCTCAAGTCTGCTGGCGAATTCCCTTCTGATTTCTTCTCTCAGAGAACCCTCTCTCTGCACAATGCTCTGGCCACTCCTTGAACCCGTGTGTCTGCCAATGTTTTGACCGTTCCTTGAACCCATGTGTGTGCCAACTGATGAAGCCCATTGCCAGGTGTTTGTGATATTGGTTGCTGGGGAAAGAGTCAGAAAATCTCCCCAGCAACCACAGCCAGGCCAATCCGGAGTTGCTACACCTGCACCAGACTCTTTCCTTGTACCCCTCCCATACCCATTTCTTGAGAATAGACATTGTTTAGATCTGGAAATCCCCTACTCTCCCCTTCTCCTTTCCCCCCTGAGGGCCTATAAAAACTGGGACCCCTTTGCCCTCGAGGTCGACTCCTCTACCCCTGCGTGGGATATGAGTCGTCCCCAGAGTTCTGGCTTTCCTTGAATAAAGCCTCATGTGGTTTGCATCAAGCTTGGTCTCTCGTGAGTTCTTGGGGGGTCCGCTATTGTCCCGTGGCTTGAGCGAGGGGCTCCTCTCAGGGCCTTTCAAAACCACTAACAGATGTAACAACTTCAATGGTTTGAAAAAGACGTTCCGCCAGAGTCTTAAGCATGTGAACACTTCACAGCAATAAGACAGTAACTGAGACACCCACCTATGCCCTCCTTGTGATGGTACTGGACTATCAGCTTGAGTGGGCAGGCAACTTCTCCAGTTGGTGGCACTGTTGGAAGCTTAGGAAGTGTGGCTAGAGAAGGTGCATCTCTGAGGATAGGCTTTGTCATATGAAGCCTCCTCGACAGCTAGTTTGTTCTTCATGTTTGCAGTATAAGGCGTGAGCTCTCAGCTGTGTGTGCTACCATGCTTGCCTCTGCTCCAACATCATGGACTCTAACCCTCTGGAGTGGTAAGCCCAAATTAGCTCTTATTCCTATACGTTGCCCTAGACCTTGTATTTTATCACAGCAACAAAAAGTTCACTAATACAACAGCTATCTGGGCATCACTTACCTCCTGACAGTCAAGTACCATCGTGAGGAGGACATAGGTAGGTGTCTTAGTTACTGTTTTATTGCTGTGAAGAAACCTGACCAACACAACTCTTATATAAGAAGAGTTATATAAGAGTTGCTTAGAGTTTCAGAGGTCTGATCCATTTTCATCATAGCAGGAAGCATGGGGCACACACATTGTGCTGGAGGAGACGTGAGAACCACCACATCCTGATCTGTAGGCAGAGAAGAGTGAGACCCTCAAAGCCCAGCCCCCAGTGATACACTTCCTCCAACAAAGTCACACCTCCCAATCATTTTAATCCTTTCAAAAAGTTCCACCCCCTGGTTGCTAAGCATTCAGATGATGACCCTGTGGGGGCCATTCTTAATCAAACACCACAGTGAGGAACTGGAGAGATGACTCAGCAGCACGCTCGCTTCTCTTCTAGAGATTTGAGTTCAGTTCCCAGCAACCAAATGGCAGCTCACAACAGTCTATAAGATGGGAGCATCTTCAAGGGATCTAACATCCTCTTCTGACCTCTGTGGGCAACTCATCAAAGTGCGCAGAGCCATGAATAGACACATATTAGGTTTTGTTTTGTTTTAAAATAAATCTTTGCCTAGCATGGTAGCTCATGCCTTTAATCCCAGCACTCAGGAAGCAAAGGCAGGTAGATCTCTGAGTTTGAGGCCAGCCTGGTCTACAGAGTGAGTTCCAGGACAGGCAAGGCTATATAGAGATCCCTGTCTTAAACACAAACAAACTAATTTTTTGTTATTATTAAAAGGGCTAGACAGATTTAACTGAGGCAGCCTGGTTCAGACAGCCCTGCATTGTACGTCCCTAGCTCCTGAGAAGACAGCTCTATGCAAAAGCCTAACTTGGTTTTTCTGCAGCCTTTCTGTAACTTTCTGTGGTAAAAACACACACTCAGATTTTCATTTCCCTCTTCTCAGCTTGAATAACATTTTGTCATTTGTTATTGTTGCCTTTTGTTGGCAAACTTTAAAGCCTTTTAAATCATTTTTTAACCCCTTGATTTTTATTTTATGTATCTGGGTGTTTTGCCTGCATGCATGTTCGTGTAGCACATGCATGCAGTTATAGATAATTGTAAGCTGCCACACATAATAGTTGCCAGGAATCAAAGCTGGGTGCTCTTAATCACCAAGCCATCTCTCCAACTCCTGTGGACTGACTTTTTTTTTAAGAGGCAGGAGTATATAGTGGGAAGAGTAGACTCTGGAATCTGACAGTTCTAGATTTGAATACAGATTCAAATAGCTCTCTGTGTGAGCGCTGGAGCCTTCTGTTCCCTAACCTTGATATTGGTAAAATCAAGGATTTTAGGAGTACCAGAAAGTGTATATAAAACCCCGATGCTCCGTTGGTAACAAGTTCTGTTATTAAAGAGGAGGATAATAGCCCGGCAGTCACTTGGTACACTTACGTTTCTTTACTGCTATTGGATGATATCTCACATGGATGGTCCTCTTTTGATTTTACTTTTACCAACCCCCCCCCCCAATCCCAGGGTCATCCCAGGGCCTCATTAATGCTAAATAGAAGCTTTATTACCTCCCCAACTCTTTAAGTCAAATGTACCATGAGCTACCATACCTTCCCTACAGCACACACTCCTGATTAGTTAAGTATTGTTGCTGGACCTGGAAGACTTCTCAGATTATTCAAGCAGCGACTTTCAACCTGTGGAAACTGACACAGGAGATGGAACTCTGTGTCATTTATTTGGCTGTCCAGAAATTTTCTTTAGTAGCTCATCTAAAATTGTCCTTATTTCCTTTCAGTTTCTTCTTCGCCTTTTGACAGGTAAGGTTTGGAAAAAGCTGCCGGTGATGACCCTAAATTCTTACCCTTTTGAGGACGAACAAGAAGAGAATCTCAATCCCATTGGTCGTTACCCTGTTCCTTATAAGAAAGACCTGACCTTTGATATTGTAGAGCTCATGGAGGAGATTGAAATAAAGGTGAGATGCACCCTGCTGCAGGGGCTCAGTGCCATTGGCCTCAGTGTAAATGCTTGCCACAGTCTGTGTAAGCTCACCACTGTGACTGGACCCTTCCTGAGCTTATTAGTCCATATGCTTTTCCTCTTAGGTGTAGCTTCCTGGCGTCTGTGGCTTTACCCTGTCCCCTAGTCCTCTGACCACTGTGACTGAGGTGTACTGTGTATTTCTGTCTAGCACTATAGTGTAGTGTGTGTGTGTGTGTGTGTGTGTGTGTGTGTACCTTATCGAGGATGCATGCCAGATGCATAAGTGGTAAGTATCTTGCTCTTCCTGTAAAAATCAAGCAGAAAAGTGAAAAGAATCTGACTCTGTTGTATTCTGTGAGAATGTATACTTCTATAGACACTATTATGTTCCAGTATTAATATTTTGATGCTTTCTTCCCTATTTTCTTTGTTTAAAAATCCATGTAAATTTCTTTAATGAAATTGTTATTTAGCTGGCAGTGGTGGTGTACGCCTTTAGTCCCAGCACTTGGGAGGCAGAGGCAGGCAGATTTCTGAATTAGAGACCAGCCTGGTCTACAGAGTGAGTTCCAGGACAGCCAAGGATAGACAGAGAAACCCTGTCTCGAAAAACAAAAACAAAAACAAACAAACAAACAAACAAACAAAAACAAAAAAGAAAAGAAAAAAAAGAAAAAGAAATTGTTATTTGAGGGACTGGTAAGATGGCTCAGCACTTAAGAGCACCAACTGCTCTTCTGGAGGTCATGAGTTCAAATCCCAGCAACCACATGGTAGCTCACAACCATCTGTAATGAGAAACAAATAATAAAGAATCTAGGGCTGGAGCAAGCGAGGGCCAGAGCAAGAGGGAGAAAGGGAAGTGGGGAGAAATTGTTATTTGAATATGTTTCTAGGTCAAAACATAATTATTTTTAGTGGTACCTTGTATAAAGTGGAGGCCATTTGTATAAAGATGCTGTAATTTATCTCAACAGTCCACCAGAACTGTACTTGAGCGGGTAACAAACTGCTCATGTGTGTATCTTTGTATGTGTATATATGTTTCTCTTTGTACATCTATGAATTGCTCTTTGATTACACTTTAGTTTTGATTGTTGTTACTTCTTTCTACTATAATTTTTCCATTTGTAGAGTAACATTGTAAAATCCACAGTATCAAATCAGCTGCATTGCTTAAAGTAATTCCTTAAAATTTTTGTAAAAGCATATTTTAATATAAGTGAACCAAAATAATGTATCTCTAAATATCCATGTAATATCTTCGGTATCAATCAAGAGTTACATGACCTGATGTTTATCTTAAAGAGTTTTGACTCTGCATATATCCAAGATAGATTCAGGGCTTTAATGTTTGACCGTAGAAACACAGTATGTCCTCACAAACAAGGAACAGCAGAATATACATGACCGGAGTCTGACAGTATAGCTCTGTAGCATTTGCGTGGTGAGGCTCTGATAGTAGTTTTTAGTAGCCAGTGATTTATTTGGCCAAATTCTAAGGTCTTCCTTAAACATAGGCATTTGTTCTAAACTCTATTTTTCAAACTAATATTGCCTTAATAAAACCTGTTATATAAAGATAAGACCATGGCTGCTCTGTTTGGAAAGCCTCCCCAGCTATTTTCTCTTCCCAAGGTGTACTCCCATCTAGTGTGAATGGGTCTTTACTGGAGGTCTTGCGGACCGTTCATGACCATGTGGTATGTAATATATTAGCTGCTGTCAGCTGTGGGTTGCACAGGAAATCCAGTTCACGGCTATACAGCGGAATCATGGCGCACCTCACTTACCTGCAGCTTGAGAGGGAAACGGTGTCTGGATTGCTTAGTTCAGCGCCTCAGTGACACCGTCAGGGATTCATTTGCTTTCATTCCAGTGTGATGGCTGCTCAGACATATGCCTTTAGTCACTGGATGAACACAGTGGCAGCAAAGGTCACATCCTCGTGCAGCCAGTCACGGGCAGGAGAGCATGCTGTTGGCATATCCCTGCTGGAGAGCAATACAGGCTCCCTTTCATTTCTCATTAGTCGTGTTAGTCTCATTTCACATGCTCATCACTGACAAATGAATTTACCATGATTCACTTGGGCCAGCCAGGATTCATCCACCAGAGTTCCAACAGCAGTTTAGAGTCTCCGGGAACCAAGTTCTGTGGTCAGGGGAGGAGGGGAGAAACTGAGAGCTGTCTGCATTCCACCACGTTAGAATATATACAGGAAAACTTAATGCCAAAACCTCTCGACTGCTCTTCCCCTCAAAATATGTCTTTGAACTAGTCACTCACCTGGCTCAGGTCCTCTATTTCCTTATTTCTGGGGAACAGTATTTCCTGCTCTAGCTACTTCATAGGTTTATAGATACAGGTAGATGAGACTGAATGTACGAAAAGAAAAAGTTTACCAAGTACTTCACCATTTCAGCCTTACCAAGGCGAGTTACTGACTTTTTCCAGGTTTGTTGTAGTTGTTGTTGTTGTTGTTGTTGTTGTTGTTGTTGTTGAGATATTGGTTCACTGTATATCCCAGGCTGGTCTTAGACTCATTTTATATCCCAAGCTAGCCTTATCCTTTGTCATGGTTTGAATATGCTTGTCCCAGGGAGTGGCACTATTAGAAGGGGTGGCCCTGTTGGACTAGGTGTGTCACTGTGGGATTGGGCTTCTATACTAGCTGCCTGGAAGTCGATCTTCCACTAGCAACCTTCAGATGAAGGTGTAGAGCTCTCAGCTCCTCCTGAACCATGCCTGCCCGGATGCTGCCCTGTTCCTGCCTTGATGATAATGGACTGAACTTCTGAACCTGTAAGCCAGCCCCAATTAAACATTGTCCTTATGAGACTTGCCTTGGTCATGGTGTCTGTTCACAGCAGTAAAACCCTAAGACACACTCACTCAGGTTTCCAAGTATTGGGACTGTAGGTATATACTACCACACTTGGCCAGGACTAGTAATTTAATTCTAAGAAAATAATAAAGCACACTAGTCCTTCTGTTAAACGGCAGGACCTACACCGGAGAACCGTTCGATTTGTGTTGCAGTCTCTAAATTTCAGAATGTTAATCACCCAACACATTCCTGGATGAAGCCCGGGTGCTTGGCTTCTGCTGCTAGCAAATCTTCTCTGGTCCCAGGTCATTATGTCACAGAGAAGCTCAGCTTCTGTGACATCTCTAGGTTCCCATTTTCTTGTTTGTTTTATTATTAATGGTAGTGGTGGGTGGGGGATGGGGGGGCAGTAGGAAGAAGGGAGAAGGAGGGAGAAAATGAGTCAGAGAATGGGAATGAATCTGAGTGCCTAATTATATAGCCTGGAATCACTGTGTAGCACAGGCTGGTCCTGAATTCACAGCCTCCCTTCTGCCTCAGCTTGCTGTGTGCTGAGATTACAAACATACACCACCACATCCAGTAGTAACTCTAGATTTTGAAGCCAATGTCTGAATGCAGCTTTATGACTGTAGTTATAGAGCATAATAAGTAAAGACATAATGTTTTTTTTTTCTGGGCTGGTGAGATGGCTCAGCAAGTAAGAGCACTGACTGCTTTTCCAAAGGTCCTGAGATCAAATCCCAGCAACCACATGGTGACTCACAACCACCCGTAATGAGATCTGACTCCCTCTTCTGGTGCGTCTGAAGTCAGCTATGAGTGTGCTTATGTATAATAATAAGTCAATCTTTGGGCCGGAGCAAGCAGGGACTGAGAGAGCAGGGCCAACCAGAGTGAGCAGGGTTGACCAGAGCAAGCAGAGGTCCTAAAAATTCAATTCCCAACAATCACATGAAGGCTCACAATCTATACAGCTACAGTGTACTCACGTACATAAAATAAATAAATAAAATAAGTCTTTAAGAAATCTTTTTACTTAGGGCATAAACATTGTCTGTGGTTCTTTATAACCCCTGAATGAGGTCATGAGCCTGAAAGTCAAGGGCTTATTTCTTAGGATTCAGCTTGGCTTGCTGGTACCCAGAGAGAAAGTGTACATTGGTTTTAATAAGACTTTTTTAAAAGATTTATTTATTTATTTTATGTATATGAGTACACTGTAGCTGTACAGATGGTTGTGAGCCTTCATGTGGTTGTTGGGAATTGAATTTTTAGGACCTCTGCTCGCTCGGTGTAGCTCAGGATGGCTTGGAATTCATGGTGTAGCCTAGGCAGACTCAAACTCTCAGGGAACCTCCTGCTTCAGTATGAGCCACTACACTTGGATAAATATAAACTATTACTTTCACAAATACTGTGTCTTGTTTGGGCTTCACTGGGGACAGAGGGGTAGCCTGTGAGCTCTGTTACTGTCGCCTGGAAAGCAAGCTCTTCAAGTATGATGCCGTCTCTATTTTTGTTGTTATTATTGTTGTTGTTTTACCGAACGATTGTTTACTGGGGGAAGGTGCATCAGTCCTTCTGGGCCACTGCCTTCCTCATGCCTGCCAGCATGTTGCTCAGCTCCTCCTGCTTTCTCTTGGCACAGATGTGTGCCCACCCTCTTCTTGATGAGCTTGAGTGCACGCTTGACCTTGGACACTGAGCAACTCCATGGCGCGCCACTTGTAGGTCGCAAAGCCCCACATCTCCCAGAGCATGTCCTGCACGAACTTGGTGAGCTTGATGAGGCGCCTGTGGCACCTACTGTGTCTCGGCTTGCTGACATTCACTGTCACGTTATGGCCCACAGCCATGGGGTAGCTCGGGACCATGGCTACTGCTCTTCACTGGCAGCCAGGACAGGAAGGAAATCTTTGTTCTTGGCTGAGAGATTATCCATCCATCTCCCTCCCTCCCTCATTTCATGCATACAGGAGTCCTCAGAGGCTAGAAGAAGGCATTAGATACTCTGGAAATGGAGTTACTGCAGGCGTGGGCCACCATGTGGATTGTGGACACTGAACCCGGGTCCTGTGTAAGAACAGGAAATGCTTTTAAGTATTGAGCCACCCTTACAGCCTGAAAATAAATAGGATTTTTGAAGCTAGGATAAGCAAGAAGACTTTTAAAAATGTGTGTGTGTGTGTGTGCGCGCGCGCGCTTTGTCTGCATGCATGTGTATACTTGGTACCCTTGAGGTTAGAAGAGGGTGTCAGACCCCCTGAAACTGGAATTACAGATGGTTGTGAACTGAATCTAGATCTTCTGCAAGAGCAAGTGCTCTTAACGGAGACATCTCTCTAGTCCTTCAGAAACAATGATACTAAACAGATCGAGAACTAACTTACTGCTCCGAAAGCATAAGAGACTGGCAGGAGAGGCCAGTGTCTATTATCATTCCAGCTGTGTTGCATTAGAAGAAATCAGTTGCATAACAATTAAAAAACACAAAACATCTAGTTATTGGGTAGAGAAAAAAATTGTTCCCCACCTGTTTGATGAACTAGGTCTTGAATGTCCAGAGACATGTGATAATAACTGAGACTTGGGGACAGAGTTCGGAAAACCTTTTTGATTATTTACTTCCTTTGTGACTCAAAAAGACCATAAGGAAAATAAAATTAAAAAATAAATAAATAAATAAAAACAAAACAAAACAAAAGGCCATAAGGCCAAAGACTTCCAATGATGTTTTAAATGTGACTTAATTTTGGTTACTAAAGTTGAAAATTCTTAAGCTTTCTAAATGGTATTAGTATATATAAATGGGTCAATGTAGATTGACTTGAAGTTAATTCCTTATTAACGTGGTTGTGTATAAACTCTCTTTGTCTTTTTTTGTTTGTTAGTTTTGAGACAGGGTTTCTCTGTACAGCCCTGGCTGTCCTGGAACTCACTCTGTAGACCAGGCTGGCTTCAAACTCAGAAATCTGCCTGCCTCTGCCTCCCAAGTGCTGGGATTAAAGGCGTGCGCCACCACCGCCTGCTGTGTACAAACTCTCAAAGGTCCTCTGTCAGTGCTCTTAGCCGCTAAGCCATCTCTCTGGCCCCTAAAGGCAGCATGCCAACAGGAAGAGGCACAGCTGAATTTGAGTGCGATTTTTAGTGCTCTCTCAGGTTTTATTTTTACTGATATTATAGAATCATGGTCTTTTTTTTTTTTAAGTTTGATTTTTATTTATACAAGTACACTGTCGCTGTCTTCAGACACACACCACAAGAGAGCATCAGATCCCATTATAGATGGTTGTGAAGCCACCGTGTGGTTGTTGGGAATTGAACCCTGGTCCTCTGGAAGAGCAGTCAGTGCTCTTAACCTCTGAGCCATCTCTCCAGCCCTAGGGTCATAGTTTTAATGTAATATGCTCTTATTTTAGGTTTCAGTAAAAATATCTGGAATAAATGAATATTCACATATTAAATACAAGCATTTTTAAAACCACATATTACTAACTTACTTATTCTGTGCTATAACCACCATTGCCTTGAGCTTATTCACAATTTAACTTTTTGAGAGTCATTATGACATGAACAGAGAACATGTAAACTTATAAACTCTTGTTTATTCCAATTTTCTTTCCTTAGATTCTCTAAATTGTCAGTGAACATGGTTAGTTTTTTCTTCTTCTTTTCTACGGTACTAGGGGTTGAAGTTAGGGCTTCACACACGTTAGATAAACGTTCCACCGCTGAACCACATCCTCAGCCCAGTGAACAGCTCTTCAATGCCTTTGGGACCTTAGTATGCTTTTCATGGGGAATGCCCTGCACTGTGAAATCTGATTATGTGGAGCCAATTCAGACCGAATGATGATTTCTTGATTTTCTGTCTAAAGTTCAACCATTGAATATCTAAGTCCCTTTCTGCAGACATCTTCCAGGTCTGTCTTCACGGGTTGGCACATCCTCCAGGTTTATATCACAGTCACTAAAACGTAAACTCCCTACAACGCTACAGACCTACAGAATTGGTTGGGGTTTATTTTGTTTTGTTTGTTATCTATCTGCCTTTCCTTTTACCTCGGGCTATCCTTTTTGAGGACTAAACTTCCCTGCACTGGAAACCTCTATTCCCTGTTAATGAGTTCCCTGAAAAGAGGTACTCAGCAGCTGGAGCAGAGAGGAATATCGTCAGGGGCAGCAGGAGCGGAGACAGGGGAATATCATCAGGGGCAGCAGGGGCGGAGACAGGGGAATATCGTCAAGGCCCGGGCAGTGCTTGGCAGATGTAGTATGAGTATGACGGACAGTGGGCTCTGGCTTTGTGGATTTGAATTGATTGATCTCTAGCTCCCCTCATTTACTCCTAGCTGCACGTATGTTCTTTTTGCGGGGAAGAGAAGAAGGCTCTAACCCTGATAAAGATTTCCCTTACTGTGCAGCAACCAAGATTTGGGCAGATATGTATGACATCAATAGATTCCTTTAGTCTAGGCCCTGTACAGTCCAATGCTTTTTAAATTCGACTGCTCTTGAATCTTTATAGAGTTCTAGGCTGAGTAAGTAGGCAGTGTGCCAAGAGCTTTACTGTGTGACCTACATATAATACAGTAATCACCGTCCCCTCCCCCAGCCCCTCTTGCTGCTCCATTTCAGTGTAAGGACAACAGTAGATAATCCGACCCAGTCTGGTAGGACTGGTCCGGCACACAGCCAGCCAGTGCTCCCTGACAGCTGAGGGCCGACTCTCTGCTGGTTGTAGTCGGGTTCTGTGTGCCCTACATTGCACACACAGGGCTCGTGGATCCTGACTTCACAGTCCTCCTAGGTTGTGGCGCACCCGGCGGTGGTGTCCCTGCTTTTACGTCCCCGGCAGAGGGCAGCCTAGCGGCGGCGCGGGTTTCCCAGCCGGCGGCTTTAGGGCGCGACACCCGGAAGTGGCGGCTGGAGCGGGAGCGCTGAGTTGTCGGGCGGCGGGACAGCGGCCCGGAATAGGGGGCGGGGGCGTTGGTCATGTTTCCCTTCGGGCCCCACAGCCCGGGCGGGGACGAGACGGCTGGAGCCGAGGAGCCGCCGCCTCTCGGAGGGCCGGCGGCAGCTTCCAGACCGCCCTCTCCAGCTCCGCGACCGGCGTCTCCGCAGCGAGGAGCTGACGCGGCCTCTCCCCCGCCGGTCGCCGGGAGCCCTCGCCTCCCGGGCGGCCCCGCGGTGTCCCCAGCCGAGCGCGCCGGAGAGTTCGCGGCTCCCGGAGCTCTGGAGTTGTCCGCCGCCACCGCGTCGGCGTCGCAGGCAAAGCTGTCACCCTCCTCCTCGCCGCGCAGACGCTCGAGGCCGGACTGGAGGGCGGGCGGGCGGAGCCGGCAGGGCCTCGGCGCAGGCCTGGGCGGCCCCGGGGCCAGACTGTTCGGGTGGCTGAGAGAGCGAAGCCTCGGTCGCGGGCTGTTCGTGGACCCGGCTCGGGACAATTTCCGCACGATGACTAACCTGTATGGGTCCATCCATCCCGCAGACTCGGTGTACCTCAGCACCCGCACCCACGGTGCTGTCTTCAACCTCGAGTACTCTCCGGACGGGTAAGCTCCTACACCCCAGCGGGCTCCCTCCGCTCAGGCTGGCCGCAGCCGCTGGCCTTCGTGCCCCCCGGTACTTTGTCACCTATGAGCCCTGGCCTGGCCTGTTGGGATAGGCAGGCCCAGTGCTTCCCTTCGGGGTCCTGGAGGCTCGGGGAAAGAGAACTACTTTTAAGCCGTCGCTTCAGGTCAGTCGGAGCCAGTACACAACTAGGGCGTTCTGGTACACCAAAACAAATAGGCTTTAAAGAAATGCTCGTCGTTTTCCTGTGATCCTCAGTTGGCTTTGTTCTGATCTGAATTTATGTGAAAGGTAGAAAACTTGCAGACTCTTTGGACCGTGTGCCAGATCCTGCCACGAAGGAGACAAATGAAGGCTTTAGAAAGACACTAAGACTGCAGAAATCCGCTTCTCAGGGTTTGGGCCATTTTGTGGGATAGACTGCATGCTTAGACTGCTAAGATGATTGCTCTTGGTTTACTTCAAGCCATAGGGAATTTTCAGACTACCCCAGGGAAATTTAGTAGTACTCTGTCTTGTGAGTGCACAAGTTTAACAACAAGTTTAAAATACTGCTTGTGGCTCCACGGTAAGATGACATAATAACATTCTTATCACAATATATCAAGACTACATATATATTAAAACATTATAAAACAACCGGTAAACTATATTAAAAGGAGAAGAAAATAGGCTTGAAGGGGGGGAAGCGACTAAGTTAAATCATAATGATGAGGACTCAGCTCTATTTGGAATCTTTCATGGGTATTTACATAAAGATTAAACAAGTATTAGATTTAAAATACAGCAGTGTTTGACACTTCTGGGAGAAAACAGCACATTTATCACCATAAGGGAAAATTTAATATACATAGTATACCTCTGTTAATTAGACAGACCTAAACAGAAGAATACATGAGGTAAGACCAAAGTCACCA